>NC_059326.1:185255000-185555000 GCF_018350155.1 Leopardus geoffroyi
CCTAGCAGTGCTATTGCTGGGTCATAGGGTAGGTCTATTTTTAATTTTCTGAGGAACCTCCACACTGCTTTCCAGAGCGGCTGCACCACTTTACATTCCCACCAACAGTGCAAGAGGGTTCCCGTTTCTCCACATCCTCTCCAGCATCTAGAGTCTCCTGATTTGTTCATTTTGGCCACTCTGACTGGCGTGAGGTGATACCTGAGTGTGGTTTTGATTTGTATTTCCCTGATAAGGAGCGACGCTGAACATCTTTTCATGTGCCTGTTGGCCATCCGGATGTCTTCTTTAGAGAAGTGTCTATTCATGTTTTCTGCCCATTTCTTCACTGGGTTATTTGTTTTTCGGGTGTGGAGTTTGGTGAGCTCTTTATAGATTTTGGATACTAGCCCTTTGTCCGATATGTCATTTGCAAATATCTTTTCCCATTCCGTTGGTTGCCTTTTAGTTTTGTTGGTTGTTTCCTTTGCTGTGCAGAAGCTTTTTATCTTCATAAGTTCCCAGTAATTCACGTTTGCTTTTAATTCCCTTGCCTTTGGGGATGTGTCGAGTAAGAGATTGCTACGGTTGAGGTCAGAGAGGTCTTTTCCTGCTTTCTGCTCTAAGGTTTTGATGGTTTCCTGTCTCACATTCAGGTCCTTTACCCATTTTGAGTTTATTTTTGTGAATGGTGTGAGAAAGTGGTCTAGTTTCAACCTTCTGCCTGTTGCTGTCCAGTTCTCCCAGCACCATTTGTTAAAGAGACTGTCTTTTTTCCATTGGATGTTCTTTCCTGCTTTGTCAAAGATGAGTTGGCCATACGTTTGTGGGTCTAGTTCTGGGGTTTCTATTCTATTCCATTGGTCTATGTGTCTGTTTTTGTGCCATGCAATTATCTTTTAAAAGGGAGTTCCTCTGATAATCCACAGTTTTCCTGGTGTTTTACTTGAGGATCTATGATCTAGATCTTGAGAAAACACACCGTTAACTCATCAGTTCTCCTGAGGCATTTTCTTTGCCTTAAGCTACTTCTAGCTCTCTTTGTGGCTAAGTAGGTTTTTTTTTTTCTCAATAATCCATTTCCGTTTGTTTTCTCTTTTCAACCGTGCCTGCTTTCTTTTTTTTTTTTTTTAATTTTTTTTAATTTATTTATTTTTGAGACAGAGAGAGACAGAGCATGAACGGGAGAGGGTCAGAGAGAGAGAGGGAGACACAGAATCTGAAACAGGCTCCAGGCTCTGAGCAGTCAGCACAGAGCCCGACACGGGGCTCGAATTCACATACTGCGAGATCGTGACCTGAGCTGAAGTCGGATGCTTAACCGACTGAGCCACCCAGGTGCCCCCGTGCCTGCTTTCTTTAATAAAAAATGTCTATATCAATTTTGGGGAAACTACTTCAGCCACTTTTTCTTAGAATAACTGATGGTTGAGGATCATCAACACTGTAAAGAAAATGATCACATTCCCTAAAGTCATCTAAAACGCCACACTGGAACACCTGGGTAGCTTAGTCAGTTAAGCATCCGACTCTTGATTTAGTCTCAGGTCCTGATCTCATGGTTTGGAAAATTGAGCCCAACATTGGGCTCTGTGCAGGCAGCGTGGAGCCTGTTTGGGATTCTCTCTCTCCCTCTGTCTCTCTCTGCCCCTCCCTTGCTCACACTCCTCTCAAAATAAATAAAGAAAGAAAAAAAAAAACCCAAAACATGTCACACTGAAGTAAGAAGTGATGGATTTATATCCAGAAGGGCATACTGAAACCTTTGTCAGTATAGTATGAGGAGTTTAATCAGTGGATGAATAGACTAGCCCATGTACAAACAGCAGCTGGACACAGGCAGTTGCTAGAGCAACTAGCTGAGGAAGAAGAACTGGGCAAATAGGACCTAGTATTTATAAAGTATGATGGCAGGTGGTAGATCTTAGTCCTGCCTTGTGTTCAAAAGGGTGGATATCAGTTTGAAAGGATGATACAGAAGAGAGATAATAACTGTAGGAAGATTTGGATTGTTTTTTGTTTTTGCTTTTTGGCCTTGGTATCCTTTGCACCCAGATGATGCTTGTCATATAGTAAAGTTTTAAAATGTTTCCTCAAAAATGAACAAAAAATAGGGGTGCCTGGGTGGATCAGATCATTGGGTGTTGCTCTTGGGCTGAGGTGATGATCTCCTGGTCCATGGGTTCGAGCCCCATGTTAAGCTGTGTGCTGACAGCTCAGATCCTGGAGCTTGCTTTGGATTCTGTGTCTCCCCCTCTCTCTGCCCTTTCCCTGCTTGTGTCTTCTCTCTCTCTCTCCCCATCTCAAAAATAAACATTTAAAAACATTTAAAAAATGAACAAAAAGCCACATGTAGAGATCCAGAAGGGCAGTTGGCATCAGGGAGATTTGGTAGAGGGTAGAGAGGGAACATATCCATAGATAGGGTTTCTCAGATATAGGACTTCCAGTGCTAAAAGGGGATGGTCCTGGCAACACCAGAACAACGGTCACCCTAGCCCACATGGCTGAAAACAGTAAAGGTTAGATTCTGGGAGGACCAGTAAGAGTTGATGGCATTCCTTCCCCAACTTCCTAGATGTCCTATCTTGTTCAATCCAAGATATATGGGCATGTATGGGACCAATTTACTTGACTCAGATCACCTCTAGTTTGTGGTTCCTCTAGGATGAAAGATGAGGCTTCTCTTAAGCCATATATACATATATGTATGTATATATATGTATAAAGTTTATACATTTACTGAGAGAGAGAGAGAGAGAGAGTGAGAGAAACCCAAGCAGGCTCTGCACCATCAGTGCATAACTGGATCATGACCTGAGCCAAAACTGAGACTCAGACACTCAACCAATTAAGGCACCTTGGCTCCCCAACCTCATGTGTTTTTTAAGAAAAGTCATTGACCAGGTATCATGACTGGACTTCCCATCAGAGATGTATAAAATGGATTGATTCTCAGCCCCACTAAGCAGGACATATAATTTGGTTGTTAATAATTTGTTTTTTTTGGAGTCAGAGGGACCTGACTTTCCACTCCTGACTTTACATGATGCCTTAGATGAGTTACTTAATTTGTTTACCTCATTTGTAAAATGGGTGTAATAGTCCCTATATCAAAGGGCTGTTATAAAGCCTAAGTGATATAAAGTATGTGAAGTATTTAGTACAGCACCAATCTCATAGCAAAGAATAATTTATAGTAGGTAGATATTATTCTGTCTTGGGTGAGTTTTCCATCTTCTGCTTATGTGAATTTAATGATAATGCTTTGGTATTTTCTAAACATAACTTTGGGTTTACCTCTAGGACAACCTAAAGCTACACCTGGTCTAGAAGACAAATGAATTTGATTAAGAAATACGACAAGCTGGTGCATGAAATATGAGGAAATTATTCACATGCAGAATGAAACACCCATTGAAGTCAGATAGAGATGCACATTATATGAATTATTAAAGAGCAACTGAAATCTAGAATGTTTATATAATTCTGAAATTTTACTGGAAAAGCTAACTTTTCATTATTTAAAATTAATTTGTCTAAAAGCCTTACCCATATAGTTAGAAACCAAACATTTGATATAAAGCTTTCCGAAAACTAAGGAAAACAAAGAATTTGTTCCATGCTTCAAAGAATTTTTATAAACTCAGTGTGACTGTCTTTCTAATTTATTGGCATTAATTAATGTTAACTTTGATGGGATTATAATTACTGTTATCTTTCAAAGTGAATATATTCATATCCAAGAAAGCAGATCAACCAGGTGTTTACAAACCAAAGGTCTACTTTAGCATTAAATGGCAGGTCTGTTTGCTAGATTTTGATCTCCTTTCTACTCCTAAGTATATTCCACCCTAAACCTTAAAACAGTGTTCTTAGTGCATTATCTTCCTAACTTAATTTTTTTTGGAGGGAGAGATAAACTGGCATATTAAGTGTTTATTATGTAGGTCAGCGGTTCTCAGTCAGGTATGACTTTACCCTCTAATGAGCATTTGGCAATATCTGGAGATAGTTTGGGTTGTCATAGGTGAGGGAAGGCAATGCTACTGGCATTTGAGGGATGAAGGTCAGAAATAAAACTTAGCAGCCTACAATGCACAGGACAGCCCTCATTCTTCCCTTTTCCTGCCAGATCAAAGAATTACCATGATCATGAAATTAGTTGAAGATTTTTCTCTTTTTACCATTGAAAAATGAGCATATTTACAAGTACATTCTGCTTTACATAATCCTAAAAATTTAAGTTCATTAAAAAACTTTTTTTAATGTTTATTTATTTATTTATTTATTTATTTATTTATTTTTTAACGTTTATTTGTTTTTGGGACAGAGAGAGACAGAGCATGAATGGGGGAGGGGCAGAGAGAGAGGGAGACACAGAATCGGAAGCAGGCTCCAGGCTCCGAGCCAACAGCCCAGAGCCTGACGCGGGGCTCGAACTCATGAACCGCGAGATCGTGACCTGAGCTGAAGTCGGACGCCCAACCGACTGAGCCACCCAGGCGCCCCTAATGTTTATTTATTTTTGAGGGAGGGAGAGAGAGAGAGAGAGAGAGAGAGAGAGAGAGAGAGACAGGACATGAGCTGGGGAGGGGTAGAGAGAGTGGGAGAAGCAGAATCTGAAGCAGGCTCCAGGCCCTAAGCTGTCAGCATGGAGCCTGACACGGGGCTTGAACTCCTGAACCATGAGATCATGACCTGAGCTGAAGTCGGCCATTTAACTGACTGAGCCACCAAGGTGCCCCTGTAAATTTATTTTTTAATGTTTATTATTTTTGAGAGAGCAAGTGAGCAAGCGAGCATGAGCATGGGGAGGGGGAGGGGCAGAGAGAGAGAGGGAGACACAGAATCCGAAGCAGTCTCCAGGTTCTGAGCTGTCAGCACAGAGCCTGACGTGGGGCTTGAACTCAGGAGACGTGAGATTGTGACTGAGCCAAAGTCAGATGCTCAACCAACTGAACCACCCAGGTGCCCCTGTAAATTCATTTGTAAATAGGATGTTTATGAACAGATTATGGGAAGTCCTACTCTATTCTAGGCCCAGTGCTGGGTGCTGGTATGTTATGAAGAGCAAACTAGTTATAGTCTTTGTCTTCACACAGCTTAGTCTTGTGGATGAGTCAGATAATGACAAATAAGTAAATAGGGAAATATGTGACAAAATTTAAGATAAATGTCATGAGGGAAGACAACAGGGAACCAAGAAGGGTGGTCAGCAGAAAGATTCTTCTTTTTTATTTTTTTAAAATCTTCTTTAACGTTTATTTATTTTTGAAGGAGGGAGACAGAGTGCAAGCAGGGAAGGGGCAGAGAGAGAGGGAAATACAGTAGGCTCCAGGCTCCGAGCTGTCAGCACAGAGCCTGACACAGAGCTACAACTCAGGATTCATGAGATCATGACCTCAGCCAAAGTTGGAGGCTTAACCAACTGAGCCACCCAGGTGCCTCCAAAAGGATTTTTAAAAATTATTTATTTATTCATTTGAGAGAGAGAGAGTACATGAGAGAGCTGGGGATGGGCAGACAGAGAGAGAGAGAGAGAGAGAGAGAGAGAGAGAATCTTAAGTAGGCTCCATGCCCAGTGCAAACCCAGCCTCAGGGCTTTCTCAAGACTGTAAGATCATGACCTGAGCCAAAATCAAGAGTCAGATGCTTAACCAACTGAGGCACGCAGGCACCCCAATCATCAAAAAGATTTAAGCAAGGCACTTAAATGTCCTTATTTATGGTTTTAAAAGATTATGCTGATGGTTGTAGGGAGAATGAATTGGATTAAGGTAAGAATGAAAGCAAGAGAGGAGTTAGAATTTGATTGCAATAGTGCAGGCAGGAGATCATCATGGCCTGGATGTGGTAGTGGCCTTAGAGCTGAAGAAAAGTTGATGGAACTGAGACACAGGTTAAAAGTAGGATAGATAGAACTTGGCGATAACTGGAGAAATTTGGAGACATGTGAAGAAAAGAGAAGAGTCAAGGATGATTCTTCAATTTCTGGTCTGGAAAACCGGGTAGTTGCAGGATGGTGCCATTTAGTTAGACATCAGTGACTGTGGGGGACAGAAAGGTTGCAGGAACCAAAAATCAAGTGTTCTGTTTTGGATATATTCATTTTGAGGTGCTTTTGAATCTTTTAATTGGAGAATCCAAGCAAGCACTTATAGAATACCTGTCAGGACCCCAGGAGAAGAGCCAGATAAGATATATAATATGAAGTTAATTAAGGTCACAAGAATAGATACAATCGTGCAGTAAGGGGTATAGAGAAAGAATGGTAGTAGAGACCTGGGAATGAACACAGAGGACCTTAAATATTTAGAGATCTGGATCAAAACAATGCAAAGCATTATATCTTCACATTTGTTGAAAATCCTGTCCTACCCTATCCCCCCTAATTCCCAGATTTTAAGTCCAACATTTTCAGCCATGGTTCTTTTACTCACTGAGCTAACTAATGGAATTCCAGAATTAGCCTCTAAACTGTATAGCCTCCTCTAATTGCTGGTGCAAGAAATCTTAGTGCCACAAGGAAAAAATTCCACCTTCTTTTGTAGCTGGCAGAAAAGCAGGTTCTATTTGCATCATAAAAGTCTCTTTCCTATGGATATTTTTAAAAATGGCATCTATAAGGCACTTGAACATCACATATCGATAGGTTCTGTGAAAATAACCTTTAACCTCTAAAAATGTCTGTCAATCTCATTAGTTTTTTTAAACAATGTATTGTCCTGGCAATAATATTTAAATTGACATCTTTGTTTTTGAAGAAGTGTAAATACTTGTAAATTTTCTCTGTTAAACTAAAGGGGAATGTGTACTTCCTCTATATGTACAAAGGTAACAACAACAACAAAAATGAAACCAGCATCTTGGTTAATTTCTTATTTAACTAAATTATGAGAAATTTAGAAAACATTTAAATTAACACAGAATAAGCTAACATAGAAGGATGAGGAGTTACCAGAATGCTGTAACATCCTAGGAGAGTGGAAGAATAGAGCCTAAATTTAGGAAAGAGTGTTTCAAGAAAGTGATTGGGGTGCCTGGGGGCTTAGTTGGTTGTTAGGCTCCTAATTTCGGCTCAGGTCATGATCTCACTGTTCACGAGATCCAGTCCCACACTGAGCTCCATGGTGGGCTTTGTGCCGACAAAGCGAATCTTGCTTGGGATTCTCTCTCTCCCTCTCTCTCTGCCCCTCCCCCACTGTCTCTCTCTCTCAAAATAAATAAATAAACTTAAAAAAAAAGAAAACAATCAGTTGTTCGATTTCTAGATGTCTATGAATATGAAGACAGAAAATGTCCAATAGATCTTTGTAGCATGAAGGTCGTTAGTGATCTTGGCCTGATCAGTTTCAGTGGAATGATGGAGCTGAAAAGCAGTCTGGGCTAGGCTGTTTGGGAAGTGGGAAAGGCAAAGGCAGTCTGTCTTCTAAGCAGCCTGAAACCAGCTTGTATCAGCATGTAACACATGATAATTTCACAAGACTTTTCAATTTCATTTTCAAGACATATCAAGATGGTGGAGTGAATCCTTTATCCCCATTTTTATTGATGAGCTGATCGATATTCAGTTACTCAAAGTTTCAAAGCAAGTAAGTATGGAGTAACAGAAGCCAAGGTTTGCAGTTGGATCTGCAAGCCCACTGCCCTCTCTTCTTACAACACATATAAGAAGGGAGGCAATAAACCAACACATGAAAAAATACTCAACATCACTCATCACAGGGAAATACAAATCAAAACCACAATGAGATACCACCTCACACCTGTCAGAATGGCTAACATTAACAACTCAGGCAACAACAGGTGTTGGCGAGGATGCGGAGAAAGAGGATCTCTTTTGCACTGCTGGTGGGAATGCAAACTGGTGCAGCCACTCTGGAAAACAGTAAGGAGGTTCCTCAAAAAATTAAAAATAGAACTACCCTACAACCCACCAATTGCACTACTAGGTATTTATCCAAGGGAAATAGGTGCGCTGTTTTAAAGGGGCACATGCAGCCCTATGTTTATAGCAGCACTATAAACAATAGCCAAAGTATGGAAAGAGCCCAAATGTTCATCAATGGATGAATAGATAAAGAAGATGTAGTGTATACATACATTGGAGTATTACTCGGCAATCAAAAAGAATGAAATTGCAACTTGCCATTCGCAACTACGTGGAACTAAAGGGTATTATGCTAAGTGAAATAAGTCAGAAAGAGACAAATATCATCTGACTTCACTCATATGAGGACTTTAAGATACAAAAGAGATGAACATAAGGGAAGAGAAGCAAAAATAATATAAAAACAGGGAGGGGAACAAAAACATAAGAGACTCTTAAATATGGAGAACAAACAGAGGGTTTCTGGAGGGGTTGTGGGAGGGGGGATAGGCTAAATGGGAAAGGGGCATTAAGGAATCTACTCCTGAAATCATTGTTGCACTATATGCTAACTAACTTGGATGTAAAATAAAAAAATAAATAAAAATTAAAAAAAAGGGGGGGGGGAGGCAATATCAGGGAGAGGAAGAGGAGGCCTAAAAACAAAACTTCCCAAACATTTAATAAACTTTTTCACTGTAACTGGACCTATACTTGATTCCAACTTTTTGCAAATGAATGAAATGTTGTAGTAAGCCTAATTCTCCCCAGAGGAAAGCAGTCCTTAGGTTTTCTTTGAAAATGGTGCTTTTCTAAAGGAAAATTCAAAGAACCACCATTTACATAGCAATAAGCAATGGAGGAGAATTTAGAAAGCTTAGCAGCAGCCTCTGAGACACCTTTGTCTCAGAAAAGGGGTGCTGGGTCCTAGAAATATCAGTGTCACATAATCCCTCTATGGGCCCATATGGTCCATCTTGGTCTCTCAGGAATTCAGCAGCAATGTAATGAGAAGTTGATGGAGCTGGACGTGGGAAATGCATCTGTGGAACTCCTGAGCAACTTGAGTTTAAAAGAGGAATAGCATTTTTATGTCATAGCTCTTGAATTGTCAATGCATTTAAAATCAGAATATCTGAATTTATTCAAGGTATAAAAATATTGAGATAAATAGAAAATCATTGTACTGTTCTATCTTACCCTTGAGTGTAGGCAGAAAGCAAATATGAACATGGAAATTCTGAGAAATAACCAATTAAAAGGAAGAGGATTATTTGATAATTTTGACCGGAAAACATAACTGGGATGGTGATCCTGGTTTAGAAAGATCTAAAAAAGTTACTTACATCACACTTAAAATGATGTCAATTATATACTGTATGGTTCCAAGTGTATAACATTCTGGAAAAGGCAAAACTGTGGAGGCAGTAAAAAGATCCATGGTTGCCAGGGATTGGAGAGGAGATGAATAGGCAGAGCACAGAGGATTTTTAGGGCAGTGAAAGTACTCACCATAATGGTGGATATATGTCATTATCCATTTGTCCAAACCCATAGAATGCATGACACCAAGAGTGTACCTTAATGTAAACTGTGGACTTTAGGACATTATGATGTGTTAAAGTAGATACATTAATTGTAATACATGTAGCACTCTGGTGGGGGTGTTTAATGAAGACGGCTGTGCATGTATGGTGTCAGGAGGTATATGGCAAAGTCTACCTTCCTCTCAATTTGGCGATGATTCTAAAACTGCTGTAAAAAATAAAGTCTTAATAAAACAAACGTCAACTTAAGTATTATTTCTGTGACAACATGTGCTTTCAGCTCTGCCTCAGCAAGGTCTTCACTCTCAGCCTGATCTGAGTTTCATGGCTGCCTTCAAGCCAGTGTTCCTTGTGCTAAATACTGATGAAATGCTTTCTTCCCCTTTACTAAGTTTGTGCTCACAGACTTCATTCATATCCTGAAATCAATTTGATCTACCTCAGAGCCCTATAAAAAGCCTGTCAGCTTATTTATAGATTCTTAATGAAGCCATTTAAAAATGCTTTTTATTATGGAAAATTTTAGTCACTTAAGAAAGTAGACAGAACCCCTGAATACTTTTTGAAAGTATATGGAACTGTGTGTACCCATCATCAGCTTCAACAATTACTAATTCGTGGCTAATTGTCTTTTCATCTAAACTCCCATTCATTTCCCCTCTATGTGTATTATTTTGAAGAAATTTCCAGGTATTACAGCAGTTAAGCTTTTTTGCTTAACTTAAATCAGCAGAATTGCATATGCCTGCTTTATAGAAGTTGAATGTATATACTATATAATATCCTTTGTGTTCTCAAATATTTACCTTTCTATTGTCTCCACTGTGAGAATTATGATAAATTCAAATTCATATTTATTTACTTTATTTTTTAATTGAAGAATAATTGATGTACAGTATTGTATTGGCTTAGTTACTTGAGCAGATAGTACATGCACATGGTTCGAAATGCAAGGTATTCAAGAGGGCATCCATAAAAAGTAAGTCTTCTTTGACTGTCTTCTTTTCTCTCAGGAGGCAGCCACTATGGCTAGTTCTTATATATTTGTCCATAAATATTTTATGCATGTATAAATGTGTGTGTGTGTGTGTGTGTGTGTGTGTGTAAGAAAGAGAATGATATTTATGGTCTGATCTTGCTTTTTTCACATCTCTATATGCCTTGGACATCTTTCCTTAACAGGACTTATAAAGCATAGAGCTGCCTAAGTATTTTTAAAGGCTGCAGAGTATTTCATTTTATGATGCTACTGTAATTTGTTTACCCTATTCAGTGATGCACATGTAAGTTGTTTTCAATCTTTTGCTGTAATATGATCATTATTTTATAAATGCCAAATCTCTAGCATGTTGTTTTTTTTATATTGACAGTCTTGAAAACAATGTTTTAGGTACATTCTGAGATTTTCTCTTCTGCCTATTCTTCATTCCAGTCTCTTTTCCCTAACTTCCTGTCTTTTCCCACCCACAGCCTCTTCACCCTGTTTTTTGGTGTATGGTTAAAAATTAAGGGCCACACCTTGCTCTTAGGACAGTGAGAACAGTGAAGATCAGGAGGTTTAACTTTCTGTGGCTCAGCTGAAGTTAGCTCACCTCAGGGATCCCAGCCCATTATAGGATAGTAGAGCTGGGTAGTTTAAATTCAATCCTCTTATTTCATGGTAAACTGAAGCCTCAGAAGATTAATAACCCAATTCCCTAGGATGCTTAACATTTCTTCTTACTCAGAGAAAAGCGTCACAAAAAGACTGAAAAAAATCCAAATAGGATTCTTCTTACAGAAGAATACAGTTCCAAAATTGTATTCAGGGGTGTGGCTTCTGTATTTAAGGAAGCAAAGAGGAGAATGTACTGCTGACATCACTGGGAGAAAAGGAGGTTGTTACATGTATAATCTGCACTTATTCATATAGCGCATGCAGCAAAATAGGAGAGGTAGAGCTCCCCCTTTTCACTGAGCTGCCTTTAGTGTTCATATTCATGACATCTTTTCCTCACTCTAAGGCTCTCCTTGGATGCTCTTGATACCTTATTTCCCCTGAATGATAGCAACAGCAGCAACAACTCACACTTACTGAACACCTACTGGGGGTCAGGCATTGTTTCAGTGCTTTAGAGAAGTCCGTTTAATCCTTACAACCATGATGAGCTACCACTATTACGAATGGAGAAATTCAGAACAGAGAAGAAAGAAAAATAACTTGCCCAAGGTCACAGCAAATAAGTGGCTAAGCTGAGATGTGGATTTGGTCTGGCTCCAGAATTTGATTTCTTAAGCCTGATGCTATACTTCCTCTGAATAGCAATGTTGGGGAGAAGGGGAGTGCAGGTGATCTGGGCCAGTTTACAGATGACCCAATTCTTACCCTAGTAATAGGGACTAGGAGTTGGATGGGCCTGGGGTTCTAGGAAATTGAGCCAGGTTTGGATGGGACAGTATTGCTCAAGGACTGACAAGGACAAACCAAGAAAGTTCATAAAGGAAGCATCCAGGCGGGAAGGTGAAGTAAAGTCAGGCACACAGTTCAGCCAAAGGATTTGCCTAGGGGAGCTGGGCAGAAAACAAGTGAGAGACAGCAGGGTGGAAACGAGAGTTTCGGGAAGGAGTAAATAGGTTTGGCATGGCAGGAAAAAGCCTATTCTAAAAGAGATTTTCTGAAATATGGGAGCCCAATGTCAGGACTTTGGACCTCATGCTGAGAGACTGTGGATAAGTGTGGAGAAGAAAATTGTTTCCTTTTTCTTGTCCTCACATCCCATTTAGTTAAATGCTGGAAAAGAATGGTGTTAGGGAATTACACATTAGAGGCTAATAAAAATTTACAGAAAAAGAAGAAAAAATATTCACAAAGATGGAGAGAGGGGAAGATTGCCATCCTAGTTGTCTGGGTCCACATCAGAGAAGTAGCTGGGGCAGAGATTTTTCACTTGATTCTGTCTTTCATGCACCTGGGAGTGTCTTGTTTTCTGTCTCCAATAAATTTGAAGATCAAAGGAACAATCTAGATTGGGAATTTCATTTATTCATGTTTTCATCATTTAATTATATAATTAAATAATTAAACATTCGTTAGGTACCTACTATGTGCCAGACACTGTTCTAGGATTTTGGACGTATGCAAATGAACAAGATGGACCGAGTTCTTGACCTTTTGAGGCTTATAGTCTAGAAAGTAGTTAGGGGCATCTGGGTGGCTCAGTCGGTTAAGCATCTGACTTGATTTCTGCTCAGGTCATGATCTCACAGTTCGTTAGAGCACCGTGTGGAGCTCTGTGCTGACAGTGTGGAGTCTGCTTGGGATTCTCTCTCTCCCTGCCTCTGCCCCTCCATCCCTTGTGTGCACACTCTGTCTCTCTCAAAATAAATAAATAAACTTAAAAAAATAATAAAAAAAGAAAGTAATGAAAAGAGATGAGCTTTCATAGTGGCTAAAAATGCAATCTCTGGGATCAGACTGCCTGGTTCCCCTACTGACTTATTGTGTGACCACTCTGCTTGACTCAGTTTTCTCATTTATGAAAAGTGCATGATAGAGTTACACGAATCATGAGAGAATGCATGCAAAACGTTTACTATAGGCCTGGTACATATCCCAAGGCTAGAGGCTTAGTATTCTCTTAGAGTCTTTGGTTTATGGCTCTTGGCAATTCATCTCTTAGATCATCTTCATTTGCTCACTACCTGGGAGGACCTGCAGGTTAGGAGAGGTTCCTGCTTCCCCAGGATCTTCATTCAGGAAGGATTTCCTGTAAGCTTTAAACTCGGCCAGTCACTGCAATCAAAATTTACAAATTATGTAATCTGTTTGGTGCCCAGCCCAAAGTTTTGCATTATTCTTGTCAGAGTGGGAAAATGTTGGGGAAAGGAAAAAGAAGTGATATTCACTCCATATGATTTTTAAAAACTATCCTGCATGAATATTCAAGACCCTCGCCAGCGCCATTCACAGCAGAGAAAGGCTGGCCTAACATTTGCTCTGTCAAGTGTAGTTTTTTTTCTCTCCAGACAATTTTATGTAAAATATCTACTTTATAAAAAAGGAAATTAAAGTTGATTTGAGATGCTAGGAATGGATATATGAAGCCACTGTGTGCTTTGATAATTCTGTGTCTGAGTGATTACAAATACCTCAACGCTTCAGATTCTACAGAGTTCTTTGTCAGGAAATTGCAGAATCATTCATTCCTTGTATACACCATCTTAAGAACAAACCATGGAAGAGCTTTTGCTAAAGAGAACTATTTAATGACTACACAACTTAAGAATATTTACATATCAAATGTAAAGCTTGGGAAGGATCCTGGAAATAAAAATAAATCCTCTTAGAGGGGATCAAGGCTAGAGTCAAGTTGGCTTTCAGATTGGCACATGCTGGCTTTTAGATTGGAATCTGGTTTCTTGAGCTGATCAGAGCATATTCTAGGCCCTAAGGATTGCTCAAAAACTTTTCTTTTAACACTCTTCCCAGACTCCCTTTATCTCAAAAGAGAAGAAACAGGCTGATCTGCATTCTGCAACAGACTGCCCCAGAGCCTCTGCAGTGTGAAGATTTGAAATTGACTTTCTCCCTCGAGGATGTTTCTTGGATGCAGGAGGAGAAGAAAAGTCAGCTAAGCCAAGGCATCTTTAAAGATCTTCTCTTGGAAGCAAGATACAAACTGTGCTCTTTAGACAATACATTTTCAATGTTCTAGCCGTGACCTTCCCTACTTCAAGTGAATACCAATGAAAATCAATTCTTCTCTCAGTAAGAAACAGAATTTATTGGGGTTAGGAGATAGGAGAGAAGGGAATATAAAGTCTTTTCAGGGGTTCTCAGATCTGCTAAGCAAATTTTGCCGGGGGGAAAAGAGCCAAATTCTTACATTTTAAAGAGAATGGCTAATGGGACCTCAACCTTGGAATTCAAGAAAATTTAGGATTTTGTTACAAAATGGACATCCAGAGACCTCTGAATATAAAAGGACATCTTCTTCCACAGGAACCGCACGCTCCAGTCTGATCATGGTTATCATTATTTTGACAATCATGATGTTGGGAAAAGCCTAGGTCTTAGATTGGGCAGACCTGGGTTCAAATTCTGATTCTATCAGTGATAGCTCTGTGTCTCTCACCTCTATGAACTTCAGTTTTCTTTTCTGTAAAATGGAGATAATACCTTGCAGAGTTTGTCTGATGATTAAATGTGTTTAATATATGAGGCCATTAGTGCAATAATGGCACTCATTTGGTCACCCACTATATGGTGTGTGCTCTTTCGCTCTCTCTCTCTCTGTCTCTCTCTCTCTCTGTCTCTCTCATACACACCCCAGTTTCCTCTCCTATCTTCCCATGCTTTCTCTATCTCTGATTTGCCCATTCTTTAAGGCTCAGCTCCCATCTCCTTCTTCCTGGCCCCTTTTTTCTACAAATATTTCTGCTTTTTCTATTACTCTTAGTTTAGTCCATGACCCTCAGGAGTTTATTATTTGATTAATGTAGTAAAACTATGATTTTAGTATTCCATGACACTCAAAACTTTGAAGGGCACAGTAAATTTACAATAAATTTTTACTATTATTTATTTCAGATAGTAACCCCTTGAATTTCTTCTTTTTTCTAAGTTGATCTGGGGACATCATTAATAATATTTGTAGAGTAACTGTATGGTTTACATTTATTAGCTCGAAGATTCATAAGCACTCCATGAAGCAGGTATTATTATCCTCATTTTGCTAATGAACAAACAGAGGGTCAGAGATTCTCAATAATTTGTCCAAATTATATGCTGGGGCAGATAGTTAGGATTTAAATTCAGGTCATTCAGATTCTAAAGTTTAAACTCTTTCTGCAATGTTATGTATTACTTCCATTAAGTTTCTGGTGACAGTTTGTTTAGGGTTTTCAGTCATGGCTTTTGACCAGAGCACATTTTCTTTGTGAACCACCATCATTACTAAAAAGCCATTCCCAGGAACAGCTCCAGCTCTCCTTAGTGAACCTTCCAATGTATATCTGGGTTCCCTCTGAGGAGTGGAAGAAGGTGCTTATCATCTTCTACTCAGAGGTTTCAGGTGATGTTCAGTCTCTTGTCCATACCCTGCCCTTCTTGTCCTGAGCATCACTGCACAGCCAGCACCTTTCTTGGAGTGGCAAGAGAGCACTATAGATGGAGCTACATATGTGCCTATAGAGTCTGCAAAAGAACCAAAGAGAACACTCAAATATAATTAATTTGCTTTTCAAATAACCATTTCCCCCTGTGATGAAACTTTGATAGTTTGGGAAATGATATGAACACATCTGTCTGGAGAATCCAAGTGGCATTTTTCTCCCTCTTAAAATCATGAACAATGCCATTGCCAATAAATTCAGTTTTCTCCTACAAATGAGAAGTATTTTCTATACTACAGTGCTTTCCAATTATGTTAAGTAGCCTCATGTTCAATAACAACAGAAGCTTCCAAATTGAATGCTGTGGCCAGTAGCCGAAGTTCAATAATTTTGGTAATATATCTTTTCCCTGCTTAAATGGATATGTAAACATCATATTAGAGGTTTTGGAAGATAGATATTACACATTTTCCCCTAGATCCTATGATTTCTGCTTTGGACAACGATCAGTGATTTTCCATTATATTTCTAACAACCCTATTATTTATATTAAAAGAAGCTTTGGTATTACAATTGTTTCTGTTTCCTTTTGGAGGAAAATAAGTTCAATAGGTTGGAAAAATTATTTAAGTGTTTAATGTTCTCATTGCTGTAGATTGCCATAAATTGCTATAAAATTTTGGGGAAAATGACTCATAATCTTTAGCCTTTTTTGGTGCATTTCTCAGAGGGTTGAAGAAATGTTTTCTAGAATGAAACAAAGGAGAGAAACAGAAGAGAAACATGTGAGCAAGGCTTGTAGAGTCAAGTTTTATCTTTGAGTGCAATGGATAGCATATAATCAAACCAGATTCCCAATGTTTGGTGCAAATTAAGTAGGGAGAATATTTATTTATTTAATGCATTTCTCAATTTAGTTCCTAATTTTGATTTTTTAGTTGGCTTGATTTTATCCTCAAGTAGGACTTTTTGTTTGTTTGTTTTTGGAGAGTTTGTGCACCTGACCATATCTTTATACGTTTAAGACAAGTGATCTGGAGGATGCCTGGCTAGCTCAGTTGGTACAGCATGTGACTCCTGATCTTGGGGTTGTAGTTCGACCCCCACATTGGGTGTAGAGATTACTTAAAGAATAAAAAGTTAAAAAAATAAGATAAGTGATCTGGATATCAAAATAATTGAGTCACTAAATTTTTTCTTCAAAATACAATTTAATGTTAAATTTTAGGCCAGCCTAGTTTTTGCTCATTGTAGATAATCTGTTTTTTCCTCTTACCTGACTGCTTTTAGCCTGTTCTGTTATTTATTTATTTATTTATTTATTAGGAGTAAATAAATTTTTTATTTTTTATTTTTTTATATGAAATTTATTGTCAAATTGGTTTCCATACATCCCAACAGGTGCCCTCCTCAATACCCATCACCCACCCTCCCTTCCCTCCCACCCCTCTCTCCCCACCCCCCCCACCCCCGCCATCAACCCTCAGTTTATTCTCAGTTTTTAAGAGTCTCTTATGTTTTGACTCCCTCCCTCTCTAACCTTTTTTTTTTCCTTCCCCGCCCCCATGGTCTTCTATTAAGTTTCTCTGGCCTTTTGTAGCAACATGGATGAAACTGGAGAGTGTTATGCTAAGTGAAATAAGTCATACAGAGAAAGACAGATACCATATGTTTTCACTCCTATATGGATCCTGAGATATTTTTTAAAGATATAATTCTTTTTTAAAATTAATTAATTTATTTTAAATTTTATTTATTTATTTATTTTGAGAGAGAGAGAGAGCGCATGCATGTACATGTGCATGTAATGGAGGGGCAGAGAGAGAGAGAGAGAGAGAGAGAGAGAGAGAGAGAGAGAATCCCAAGCAGGCTCCACGCTGTCAGTGGAGCTCAAACTTTTGAACCGTGAGATCATGACCTGAGCTGATCATGGACGCTTAACTGACTGAGCCACCCAGGTTCCCCTAGGTGGTTTTCTTTATCCTTGTAAGCCAAAATATTTGTCATGGTGTGCCTGGACCTGAGTCTCTCCCTGTTGATTCCTCCTGAAACATGGTGAATATGTTTGTACTGCATTCTCAAGCCAAATTTTTTATTTTCAACAATGGAAAATTTTCTTTGATTCTGTCTTTAATTACCAGTGCCTTAACACCAAAAATCTTCCCCTGTGGTCTTTTGTAGTTACTGCGTTTGCTGAAAAAATATAGTATACTTGTTCTTAGTGATACAGGGAAATTTTAATATCCATATCATGAGACAATGTGATGCTTGAAAAGAATACTTTTAAGTTGTACTTGTTATGGAAACACCTTTTACAAGCAGGGAGGAGGAGGTTGTATAGTTTTTGTCCGTATTTTTCAGAGTCCTGTTGTTTTTGGCATACATGGCAAACAACATCTAAGAGAGTTTGTCTCTTAATTTTGGAATCCCAGATAGGTCTCTTTCTTCAGAACACCCAAATGGTATAACTTTAAATTTTTATTTATTTTGGGAGAGGCAAGTGGGGGAGAGGCAGAGAGACGGGGTCAGAACATCGAAGTGGGCTCTGCGCTGACAGGCTGACAGCAGTGAGCCCAGCGTGGGGCTTGAACTCATGAACTGCGAGATCATGACCTGAGCCGAAGTTGGTTTCTCAACCGACTGAGCCACCCAGGTGCCCCCCAAATGATATTACTTTGATGCTAGAAGGTATAACTTCAGTGCTATGTTCTTAGTGGCAAGAATACTATGTATGGGTGCATGGGTGGAGAGGTTGGTTAGCAATTACTAAAACCAATAAAAAGAGTAAAAGGAAATGTAGAATTAAGCTATTCTGGTTTTATGATGTCCAAATGTGTGTCTGTAAATAAACTGGGAAGAGTCATTACTTAACTGAATAATCTTTTCTCTTTTATAACAAGCTTATAGCACTGTAACAGTGTACATTAATAAGAATTTTTGTCCCATTCACTCTGTTGTGTTGATTGGGGATCTGTGTAATTCCTAGCTTCACTTACCATTCTCTCTTCTCTGTAACTTTTATATGCTTTTCAAACTCATCGTTTTGTCCTTTTCTTTTTTATTTATTTATTTTAAAAAGGTTTTTAAAAAATATTTATTTTTAAGACAGAGAGAGACAGAGTGCAAGTGGGGGAGGGGCAGAGAGAGAGGGAGACACAGAATCTGAAACAGGCTCCAGGCTCTGAGCTGTCAGCACAGAGCCTGATGCGGGGCTCGAACCTACGAACCGTGAGATCATGACCTGAGCTGAGCTGAAGTCAGACGCTTAACCGACTGAGCCACCCAGGCGCCCCCGTTTTGTCCTATTCTTAATCAGGAGGTGTTAATAGCAGTGTAAGGCCATATGCAATTAAGTGTAAAACTGAGAAGAGCGGAAAAGGAGAGGTGAGTGTAAACTCAAAACATTAGGTTAGAAGGGGTAACATGTGATCCAGCTCTTTAAGAATGTATAGGAGTGCACAGACTGGAAGGGCCTTGGAGTGATATTTAGACAGAAATTTAGCTATCTGACAGAAAGTGTTGGTTAAGGAGTGATATCACTTATTTGGATAATTTTCAGGTAATGTATTTTGTGCATGACACTTTGTATGCTAAGTCTAGTGGGTTTTATTTATGACTACCATGAAGACTTTAGAGATTTTTGAATGGGGACGATGGTGTCACAGAAATGGTTGGCAACATGTTAATACTTCTGAAGTGTGAATCAGAAAAAGGAGAGAGGGAATGAGACCAGTACTAGAGAGCTGATGGTATCGGTAATGGCACCAGCATGAGGCCTCAGACTTGGTAGGTGCTCCATCGACTTAAGAGTCTATTTTAAGTTTACTTTATAGACTTTATTTGTTACGACAAATTAAGCATTCATTACATAAAACTTAGTAGAGATGATTCAATTATCAAGTCATCTAAATTCTCATCATAACACAATTATGAAATTCTTCTTTAAAATACCTCAACATTAAAAAATACAACAGAAAAAATACAACAGAAGGAGAACTTTCTAGTGGTGACACTTTTCTACTGAGTTTGAGTTCATGTTCCCTGTATTTGTTTCCTTAATTTGAAAGGCTAAGCTCCCATGACTTTTTATGAACTAGCTGATTTCTATGTTCCTGAGTTGCTTTTGGAACACATTTTATCTTAATAAGAATAACCCATCAAGCAAGAAAGCCAGCAGGCTCCTCATTATCATGCTCTGTATATAAGAGTTTATCTTTTGCTGCCAAACCTGAATTCCACACTGTCCGACTTTAGAAAATGGATTGTTTTTAATAGGTAAGTTTGAGTGACAAAGGCAGAGAGCAAGCCAGTGCCCCGTCCTCTCAGTTGATAGGATTAGATCTAAATGAATAAAGACATGTGATGGGCTGCAGGCTTTAGGGGAAAGTCTGCAGTGCACATTGGTACTTGTGAGCACCATTAACATTCTCTGCCTGCTGTACTAACTCTTTAAAATGCCATTTGCATTGACGATGGTATAATTGACATTGCTCCCCGAGGAGCTCAGAGGATTGTTGGGAGGTGGAATCAAAGAAAATTCATCTCTTCTGAAGGCTCTCGTCTGGCAACAAAATGCAGAGAGAAAAGGACTCTTGTTACTGGGTGATGTCATATTAATAAAAAACAAACAGGCACAAAAATCTATCCATCATCACATTTTTTTCCAATAGCCCTTTTATCTCATCACACCTTATCTCTCTAATTGGCATCCATCAGCCTTTGTCTGGATGTGTGATGTTATTATTATTACTTTTTTTCAGTAAATAGCTGTTAAGATTCTTTATGATCTGTTTGCTCCCATTGATCGCTCTTCAAAAAGTTAACTTTTGTAGTTCTAGCAATAGCTTAATGTCCCAAATACCTATGAATGTGTATGAGGGAAGACTCTTGGGCATGGGACTCAGTATTCAGTCTCTGCTATAACTGAACTGGGTTGAAATCACTGTAAATGAACATGACCTTTTAGGAGTCAAAGAACAACTGCAGGATCTTGAACCATAATCCAGAAAGACACATACATAGATGTGAATAAGACACACAGATAAATGAAACTGTCAGGGCTTCAACAAAATCAGTTGTGATGTCTTTACTCCCTAGGTTTGTACTGGATCAGTGTATGTTAGCATAATTCTGATGCATTTTGTGAATAATGGGATAAGTAGAGAAAATAAGTAATTTCTAACTAGCATTTCATAATAGTTACTTTAGAAGCAAGTGATTTATTATAGCATTTTATAGAATTTAAATCAGGCAAAAGACTATAGATAATCAAAGTGGAACATAATCTATAGCCCTAATAATTGGTTTCTCATGCAGCAAGGAATCAAGGGATAGTTTTTTGTTTTGATGTGTTTTTTTTTTTTTTTGGAAAAATGCCAGTGAGAAATCTGTTTTTCTAAAAATGAAAAATATCTTTTGATGCTGTGGTGTTAGAAAACATAACCCAAAGGCATTGGATTACCTGAAGGGTCTTTTGCCCATCCAGAAAAGATCAAAATATGTTTGGTGATATTTTGAGGTTGTTCACTTAATTGTATTATAATTTTTGGATTGCTAATCTGTGTCTATTATATATGTCTTGCAGCATGTTTGCTTGCAAGGAAGAGAGAGCTATTCAAATTTGCATTAGGAAATTCTGGAAATAATAGAGGGGGATTGCAGAAAATTCAGTTTCAGGCAGTGCATCTAGATTTGAATGGGAGCAAAAGAGGCAGAAACTCTACTCAGGCCGGCTGAAGCAAGAGGGATGGTTTAACAAATCTAAAAAGCATGTATGAATCAGTATGTTTATATTCAGGTGCACAGACAATATCAGGAATTTGTCCCTAAGCTGAGTTTTCTTCTGTGCAGGCTTTATTTTTGGGTAGGCTTCCTCCTGGTGGTGAAGTTGCAACTTCATTGTACATTTTCAGATCTTAGCAACCCTAGTGAAGATATATTTCCTCTCCTAATAGGTCTTACAAAAATGCTGGGTTTTGGCCCTCACTCTTCCAAATTGGGTCATGAGCTGGTGCCTAAACCCATCATTTCAACCCTATTTGAGGAAACCTGTTTCATGTGGATTGAACACTGGAATAGGGGTGGAAGAATAGAATCAAATTCACAAGAACAAGTTGAAATAGGGGAGGAATGGTTCCTTGAAGGAACGCTGCGGTCTGTTAACAGGAGAAGAAAGTACAGTAGGGGCTGTTGGTGCTTCTCCTGGATCCCTGTACCAAGGCAGGGGGCATCCATCCCTGAGCTGCTGGGAGTGTTGCAGGCTAACAGCTCAGAGCTTCCCTCTTCTCCAGATAATGCCTTCAGCGAAAGGAATCGGCTCATCCAGAAAGTAAACCACCCCCTCCAGCAACGTGCATCTGGTGACTGATTCAAGGGGACGAAGGGCTGTCCTTTTTCTCAAAGAGGGAATAAGTTAATAATGCATGTCTTGCTCCAAAGCTTCAGGAGAGAGCATAACCTTGATTGGCTGTCACTCCTGCCCTGTCCTGCTTCCCTTACCTGCCTCGGTAAATAACTCCTTCTCAGTTTCTGCTTCTAAGGTGCATAACCTAAGACATTAGGAATGGATGTTAGACAAGGAAAATAACTAATGTCCATTCTAAATTTTTAAAAAGTGTTTATTTATTTTTGAGAGAGTAAAACAGAGTGTGAGCAGGGGAGTGGCAGAGAGAGAGGGAGACAGAATCTGAGGGAGGCTCCATCCAGGCTCCGAGCTGTCAGAACAGAGTCCAACATGGGGCTCCAACCCACAAACCATGAGATCATAGCATGAGCCAAAGTTGGACACTTAATGGACTGAGCCACCCAGGCACCCCAATTAATGTCCATTGTAGACAAGAACTGAGATCTTTCTCTTCATCTCTCAGGGTTTCTTCCAGACTTTTCCTTTCTATGAATGTCTATTTCATTCTCTTGGAACACAGTACAGCCTCTGGTTCTCAGTGCTTGCTGATGATCCTTTTGCCTTTTCCTGATCTCTAAATATTGAGATATTGGTATGCTCAGTACTCAGTCTCCCTTTTTTCATCTATCCTCATTTCCTGAAAAACTTTATACAGTGACATGGTTTCAAATGGCCATCACTGATAATTTCCATATTTTACATCTCCAACTTTATCTCTTCTGGAATATCAGGCTCATGTCCAACAGCCTCCTTGACATTTCCACTTAGATATATAACAAGTATCTTATAGTTAATAGAAATCTTGATCCAACCCCCTAAACCCATTTCTCCTTGAGTCTTTCTGATGGTTAGAGGAAAAGGCTCTGATTGATCAAATATTCTGTTAGAGTGATCCCGCTGCGGTAAATATGATCACCAATCTGCCTGCTCTTCTGTGGGACTCAAGCTGTTACTTACAAAGCCATTTTGGTACCACATGTACAAACAGGGCTTCCTGCTTCTCATGCAGATAAAACTTACCAATCTAAGTGAAGGTGGAAAATTTAAGTAGATTCTGCTTGATTTTCTTATTTCATTGAAATGAGAAGTGGAATGAGCAAAGGAAGGAATAACAGGAGGTAGAATCCTGTAAAAGCATCATCCTGTGTAGCAACCTTGGCACTATTGACATTTTGAGGTGGTAATTCTTGTCATGGGAGGGCTCTCCTTGTGTGTTGCAGGGTGCTTAGCAGTGTCTCTGGCCTCTACTGCATCCCAAAGTCATGGAAGTAAAAAAATGTCTCTAGACATTGCCAAATCTCCCTGGTAGTCAAAATTACCCCTAATTGAGAAGTTCACCATTGGAAAGTACATGTGTGGATGTCAGACTGTCACCAAACTCCCAAACCATTTATAGCCCATCCTACTGTGGAGAGAATCCAATAAAGGGTGAAGAGAAGTGTGGAAGCTTTTTGTCCATCTCTTTCTAAGAGAAAGCTGAAGTTCTGACCAAAGTTGGTATTTTATCAGGCAAAATGAGACTACAGAAAGAAAGAGTATAAGAAGATATTCTTATGAGGCTTTACTGTATACTATCTTTTCACATTATATTGAGGTATAGTTTATTCATTTCATTCAAATATGTGTTCAGTTAGGCTTATCCTTCCAAACTGACTTGTTAAAAGATTTAGATCTCAAACCCTATGCTATTCATTTAAAGTCTCAGATAAATATAGCAAACAGTTTATATGACAGTTTGTAGTGTTTCATGAAACAAAATAATTTTTTTTTCTTGCTTAATTCTTACTTTAATTATAGAAGACATCTCTGTGTTAAGAGATGCATGGTAAATGTGGAGTTTAGGAGTAGTACCCAACTCTATTCAGGATTTCACCCTTGTTTAGTTTGATTTGTGTTTTAGCCTAATAGGTATTGACCTCTGGTTCGATGCATAACCAAACCAAACCAAACAAAACCTAACATAGCTCCAAGTCAAGTTTTCACATTTGATTTTCTGCTTTTCTTTCACAAAGTTTAGGTATTCTGGCATCCTATTGAGGAATGCTATAAAATTTGTTTTTTCCTTTGTTTTTACTAATAAATCACCTCCAGAGTTATATTCTTCTTCTCTGATTCTTAAGTATGATAATCCTTTCTTAATATTCTGCATGTATCAATAATTCTTTGAGGGTATCTATCTATCTATCTATCTATCTATCTATCTATCTACCTATCTATTCATCCATCCTTCTATCCATCCATCCATCCTAAAATTAGGAGAGGTTTATCCAGATTCAATGTTAACCAACATAAGCTTGTGTGCATTTCATATGGTTCTTCTCTGCTTGTTGATTCTTGTATCAAATCAACTGTAAGAGAGTAGCTCATTCCCTCTTTAGAGATTTTAATACAGGGAATCTTAAAACCACACTGCCTGGAACCTTAATATTTTGAACTGATTTAATATACATACCCCAGCATGTGCTTCTTTCAGACTGTTCCTTTCTTAGCTTTTTTAAGACCACATATTCTTTTCTTGTAGAGACTAACCTAGGGGAGATATATCTCTGCCATCCTTCCTTCTATTTCGCCTATTTGTATTTTTGAGAGTTGTCCTTCCCAAATAATAAACATGATTCTGGCCATTTTAAGCCAAAAAGGATTTCATACTTTGAAAAAATTGTACAAGTATTGGGATGCTACAAGAGCATTACTACTGCATTTAACAATGAAATTTAAAAGCCTTTTTTGCCTTTGTGTCACTTGGTCAAACTTTAATGTATAGAATGGGGGTAACCAGTTGTCTGGGATCAGGTCATGTGCCTGGAGGAAAGGCGACAATTTGACTCCTTCTGCAGCACAGAACAATAAGGCATGTCTCCTACTAAATATACATGATGTGGGTTGAATTGTGTCTCCTTAAAAGCTATGGTGAAGTCCTAGCCCCCAGTATGTATGAAGGTAACCTTGTTTGGAAATAGGGTCTGATGTAATCCAGTTAAAATGAAGTCATACTGGGTTAGAGTGGATTATACACCAATGACTGATGTCCTTATAAGAGGGAAATTTGGACACAGATATATAGGGAAACACCATGTGATGATAGAGCAGAGACTGGAGTGATGTAGCAGCAAGTCATGTATAACAACAAGAATTGCCAGCAACCACCAGAAGTGAAGAAGAGACAAAGAAGGGTCCTCTCCTGGAGTCTTCAAAGAGAGCATGGGCTTGCTGATACTTTGGTTTCAGACTTGTAAACTCCAGCACTGTGAGAGAATAAATTTCTATTGTTCTAAGCCATCTGGTTTGTTTTAATTTGTTATTGCACCCCTAGGAAACTAATATAACACACAATGGGGGAATTCTGAAATTGTAAAAGGGTCAAGTGGGTGCTGGACAACTGTAGAAATCCAAAGGTTGAGGAAGGAGAGTGTATGAGGAGACAGTATTCTGTTCATCTCCAAGAGGCACTCTCTTAGTGGATGAATGAACACCCAGTTTTCTTATTGGGACAGATCCCGGATCTCTCAGGCATCAAACTATAATGGAAGAGAAATGAAATCTCTTTCTATCTTCCCTCTGGGTTGCTCTGTCTGATGAACCAAAGCATGGGGAAAGGATTTTTTTTTCCTTATTCAGTTTCATAAGCCATAGCATTGTGAGAAGTTCCTCCCAGATTTTGACAGTAATGTATCTATTCATCTTTATTCTAAGTTCTTTTTTGGTTGTTATTACGTGGGAATATACATGAGACTTTTTTTGTGTGTGAGAAGTTAGGAGGATCTACAATGAGACACCTTTTAAAATTCCCCCATTACCTTTTTTATCTTTTAATTAATAAGCTTATGTAAAAAAGTTTAGGGAATAGGGCAAAAATAACACCAAGCAAGACCTCATTCATATTGTGATATCTAAAATCTTGTGAACTTTTTGTTTTCTTTCTCCTATAATATGGGACAGTATGCCTGTTTCTAGAGACTTCTAGATTACTTGGAGTTAATCTTGTCTGGATGCTGCAGTCCTAATTAACAAATTATAGACCTGAAATTTTTCCCTTCTATAATATCTTGGCTTGAATTATGTGATATATAAATAGCATTAAGCTAATTTAAAGAACTCTAAAATTAAAATTATGCATTCAAATAATAACCAACAGAACCAGTTAAGAGTCAGAAGAGTGCAGTTGCTTTTGAATAAGAATTCAAATGATTTATTGGAGATTAACTCTTAAACCAAGTGTAAGAGAATAAAGACATAATCTTGGACTTTGAAATACTTTTGAGAGCATTTTGATCAACAATTTTTTAGCTTGAAGTTTATTTTAAATGTCTGTTCCAGGAATGTAATTGAAGAAAAACTGTCTAGTCTAATTTAGAATTTTATCCTCTATTTTAAGCTTTGAACAAGTTAACACAAATAAGAATTTTAAGACCTTAAATAAAATTTTTCAAAAATTAGAAATCTTTCTCTATTTTACTTATGTTGAGGATATGTTTTTTGTCTTTTCATTAAAAAGCAGAGAAAGCCACTGTTATCTTTAGCAAATTTCAAGGCATCTGTTCTCATAGATGTGGTATTTACAAACAAAGGCTATCCAAGACAATATAAAAAGCAGTGAGATTTGATGAAAGGAAATAGGTATTTTATTTTTGTACTGTTACTGCTGTCAATCAACCCTGCAGAGAAAATGGAGAAGAAAGAAACATCAAAAGGACTAAGTCAGGTACCTCTAAATGCTACGGGTGGTGTCTGTGCATTGGTTTGCAAATGAAAAGATTTTTCTTCTTCCTACTCATTTTTTAAAGACTTCCCTGAACAAGGGGAAAAAAGTAATTTAGATAGAAAATTCAGAGTCAATGAAAATTGGTTTGTGGGAGCTTGTAAAATTAATTTTAGTTGCTAGGCCTTTTAATATTAGGGTGTGTCCTATGCCCTGTACCCTTTTAAATAATTCTTTTATGTTGCTCAGGGCAGATATATTTTGAAAGTAGCACCTCTATTAACCTTAGCTGTATACTTCTGAGATAAAATAATCACAGGAACTATATTTTGAATGCTACCCATGCTGAACAATTGTCACAGAACATTAGTTTGGAATCTAAATGGAGTCTTGACTATTCTTTTTAGGTAGGAGAGAAACAAGACTGTGAAGAAAAACAAAGATGCCTCTCACCATGAATTTCTATTATGGTATTGATATGATTTGTCAGATGGTCTAGAGAGAGTAAGAATTAAAATAATAAATCAAAAATTTTTTAATGTTTTATTTATTTTTGAGAGAGAAGAGAGAGAGTATGAGTGGGGGAGGAACAGAGAGAGGGAGACACAGAATCCGAAGCAGGCTCCAGGCTCTGAGCTGTCAGCACAGAGCCCGATGAAGGGCTTGAACCCACGAACCCATGAGATCATGACCTGAGCTGAAGTCGGACGCTTAACTTACTGAGCCACCTAGGCACCCCTAAATAAGAAATTTTTAAAGGGAGAGAGAATTATGTACAGAAGTCACAGTGCCAGACAACTAGTTGACACTAACTCCTGTTTATTGAGTGCTTACAGGATGCCAGCATGGCCCTAAATGCATCACATGCTTTAAGCTCATATTTCCTCCTGACAGCTCTAACATTATCATCCTAATCTGACACCTGTCTAATATTATCATCCTAAATTTACACATGAAAACTGAGGCACAGAGGAGTTAAGAAACCTGGCTGAATTCTCTCCCTTAGTAAATGGTGGAACTAAGTTTTGATCTGGTAGTTTGCCTCCCTAGATCTTGCTCTTATTCTCTACTCTCCTGTCTGCCTACCTTATAATAAATACCTCTTCCATCTCAACCCATTTAGATGTGTACAGGATGTAAATTTCAGTGAATAAGTGGAATGATTATTTATAAATTTCTAGGTGTGTGATACTATTTGCAGACAAATGGTAATGGACTGTGGTGGGCTTTTATTGATTTTGTCTGCTTAGCATCTTCTCTCTCTGATGTCACTATCAGCATGCTGATTTTGCTTACAGAAATGTCCTTTCCTCAGCATATTTGTTTTGGTGCCCTGCCTTCCATTGGCTAAAGGGTAGATAAGGAGTGAAAGCTGGCTGGATCAGATTCTCTGTCCCTGGATTTTGAATCTTAAAAGGAAAGAGAAAGAGTTAAAATAGTTGGAGTTCTTTCATCCTGATGAGGGCTTCTGGAGGAGACTGATCTAAGTTCTTGCAGTGAATCATGATTCCTGAAGCTGTTCTCACAAGTCTGGCACTTTAGCTTTTCCTTAATTTCTATGAGCTGTCCCATCTCCCTCCCATACATTTCTTCCTGCCTCAAGACAACCAGATACTATTTATTTTACTTGCAATGAAAGACAACCACTGATCACTGATCACTGACGACTGTTCCTTTTTCATCAGGTTGACATAGCAGTGTTTTGGGGAGCCTCTTTCAGTCACATTGGAATGCCTTGACCAGGGTTTGTATAATAAAGAAAAGGTGTAAGGGAGATTTAGGTCTGTTGCTTTCTTTCTGTCTAAATTGATAGAAACTCTGTTCTTCCTTGCAAACAGCCATTTGCCATTTTGTGTCAGAAAAATTAAAATTGTTTTGGTAGAAATGAATTTTTGGTAGAAATGGATTCTAGTTTCACTCGGGAGCTCTTGTTGTCTAGTAGGAAAGGATTGTAGGCAAAAGACAATTACATTCTGGTATCAACTTGCTGTTATAAAAACTCTATTATATTAAATTCTTACCTAATTTAATTTATATTTTAAATGAGGAAAAGTAGTCTTGGTTTACAGATGTGAAATAGTTTAAAAACGATCAACATCATTATTTTGTAGAGCAAGTAGACCTACGGCACCCCTTCCTTCCTTGCCTCTTCTGCTTCCCTCTTGATAACCAACACTACTCATTGCCTCACAGTTTCTTGAATTGACCAGACTATTTTTCAAGTGTCCCAAGTGATTTCTCTTGCTTGGGATGCCCTTCTCAAATTTGTCCGTACGATAAACATCTATTGATCCTCCAAGACCTAACTCCAACATCTTCTCTGTGATACAGCCTTCCCTCACTTTCCAAGCTTGGTTAATTACTTTGTCTTTAGATGCTAATCTATGGCATCTTATCTTATTAGAATATGTATTAAACACTATTTCAATTGTTTAACTACATGTTTGTTTTCATCATTTGTGAACGTCCATAGGGCAGCCCGTTGTAGTTTTGCATATGTGGTATACATTGTGACATCAAAAATGCTTAAATATGGAGCACACCTCGACAAAGTTCCCAAGAAAAGTTGTCACTTAAAGGAAGTCTGTCACTGATGCTCTGTACATCTGAAAGCTCTTGGAAAATGCCAAAATCAACCCACAGTGGTGTGTTTTATAAATAGGTTTTTTTCTTCATTATTATTATTTTTAAAATTTTTTAATGTTTATTTTTGGGGGGGAGAGAGAGAGAAAGAGAGAGAGAGAGAGAGAGGCAGAGAGAGAGAGGGAGACACAGAATCCAAAGCAGGCTTCAGGCTCTGAGCTGTCAGCACAGAGCCTGATGTGACACTCAAACTCACGAACCACGAGATCATGACCTGAGCCAAAGTTGGACACAACCCACTGAGCCACCCAGGCGCCCCTTTTCTTCATTATGAATACATTTTTGGATTATGTTACTAACAGTCATAGTCCATGTAGGCTGCTATAACAAAAATACCATAGACTGGGTGGGTGGCTTGTAAACAAAAGAAATTTATTTCTCACAGTTCTGGAGGCTGGAACTCCAAGACGAGGGTGCCACCATGTTGAGCTGCGCTGAGGACCCACTTCTGGGTTGCAAACTGTCATCTTCCCATTGTATCCTCATATGGCAGAGAGCAGAGAGGGGAAGCCAGCTCCCTTGGGACTCTTATAAGGGCACAAAGGCCATTCATTCACTGGGGCTCCTCTCATGACCTCATCTAATCCTAATCACCTCCTAAAGGCCCTACTTCCTAATATCATCACAATGAGGATTCAACTTGGGAGTTTTTCAGGGATGCACACATTCAGTCTGCAACACTAAGTTTTAAAAATTGCAGCTCAGTCATGGGAAATCACGTCTGCTACCTGCGCAGCTCTTATCTGGAGGACTTGATGACTGTCATTTTTTTCTGTAGGCCTTTCTGTATTTCCTACCTCTAAATCCCCAGAAATGTCATTAGCCATGTGTTTGAAATAGACAATGTCATACCAAGTTAGAGCAGCAAGGGAGAAAAAGAAATTCTCAGCACATTTTGTACAAAGCATCCAAAAAATGGACTAGGAGGTTGCTGGGGGCTATGCATCTATTAAAGATGTGATTGACAACGGAAACTGTATTATTAAAGCAGTTGGAATTTCTAACTTCATATCAAACTAGCTTTATTTCATTTTTAGGGAGGGCAGTCAGCGCCTACAGTCCTCCTTATGGACTAACTTGTCTTGATTTTAGGAGACACAGAAATATCTCAGGTAGCAGAATTGAAGGCGTAATGAGAGTGCTCTACCAGACAGGTTTTACATTTGCATGTGGTTATAGACCTACTAGTATGTATCTCCTTTTGGGATAGATTTTCTCTTTTGTCTACTCCCTGTCTCCCACTGCATACACAAGTATTTTCCAAAGGGTATTTTGGGGAATATTACTTTCTTTAAGTATTAACTGGTGTTAAGGGAAGGAGAAAAAAATTTTTTTGAGGTTAAACAGTTTGTAAAACACTGTATTAAACAGTTGGAACCACTTTCTTCATTGTCACACATGTTAACTGCAGAGGAGGATGAGGCATTCAGCCCAAACCTACATGGTCATCCTCACACAGAGAATGTTCCATTGCTTACACATAGACAAACACTCCTGGGATAAAATGGCCTGATTCTTTCTGCTAAAAGAACAAATTTAGGCTCATGGTTGTTAAGTATTTTGTAGCATTGTTAGCCCTTATTCACTTATTTTCAGCCCCCAGAGAGTCTTATAATTAATTTGCGGTTTTCTGCTCTTTTGTGATGAATAGGTTTTGTGGAGTTTCTTGCTTGATTTCCTTTTCTAGGTACTTAGGATACTATGCCTTTATGTCTTTTATGTTTTCTTTAGTGGCTTATATTAATGCCACAGTATTTTCCTTTACAGAATCAACCAAAATCAGACAAAGAAACAAAATCTAAATGCCAATAATTCTTCCTTAATTAGATAGGATAGATCTATAGATCTGCCATAGATAATTAGCCAAATTTGGGATAAGTTCCATAGTTACAACTCAGACTTAGTGAGTGCTAAATGTCATACTGGTGTAAGTTTGCTGATTGGACAGATCTCACTGTCTATAAAATGAACATGAGGCTGATAGGCCTTATGAGCAAGTTTATTTTTCATGAATTCAACACATTGGTTAATTGACCCATATTTATTAAGCATCTTCTATTGGTCCTAGGGGCATTGTAAACTAGATGTGATTCTTTGTGTCTACCTGATAGGTAGAGAAAAGAAAAGAGACAACTACAATATAGGCGGGTAGAGACAGTGATAAGTAAGGTTTTGAGGAAATACACAGAAAGGCCATCTATTTATCTGAAAGATAGGTTATTCACAAAAAAAGAAGTGGGAGGGGGACAATATTCCAGGCATGGGAAAAATTTATGAATACAGTTTTTACTGAACATTTAATTTTTGTCCCACTGTTCTGGACACTGGAGATAATACAGTCCCAGTTTACATGGGAACCTACATAAATAAGTGGGTATTTACAGTCAAGTTTGTGAAATGTTAAAAGAGGTTTAGGAGCATGTTTCCATGGGAGCACAAAAGAGGGAAGGATTTTTGTGGCTAGAAAATTATGAGGTCGACTGACACATGGTGGCTGAGAATTATTTAGTTGCAGGTGCTGCCTTAAAATGTCCCTAAAATGGGTAGAGATATATTTACAAAATAGGAACTCTCTGGGATGTAATTATTTTCCCAATATTGCTGTCCGTGTACAGCTCAATTTTGTGTAAGAAACCTGTTTTTCCTGTTCTGTCTAAAGATTCTGTACTCCCTTTTTCACTGGGTCATTGAAAAATTCAGAGACTTGGGAGTGGTTTCTTATTATCCTCCTTCTATGGTTCCAGTTCGACCCCTTTGCTATTTATATGTTTAACAGTGACCCTCTTTCCCTTGAGTGTCTTACTTTGGCCTGCCATGCTGTCTCCTGGTCCTCAGATGTGCCAAATCTTTCCCCCTCTGGCCTTCGCACACATAGTTCTTTCCTTTTGAGATGCTTTCTGCTGTTTTGGCTTGAATAACTCATTCTACTTATAGTTTAGGTCTCAGCTTGAAGCAACTTTTCCTAGGATTTTCTCTGACCTCCTCTTTGCCTAGAATAGGTTACACTCCCCTCCACTTCTTTGTGCACTTATTACCATAGCATTCACAGCTATGAATTAAGGAAGGCACTGTGTCTGGATCTCTCTGTTGCTCCTTGCTGCATCTCCAGTGCCTCCCACAGAGGCTGACATCGTAGTAGACATCCAGCAAAATACTTTTTGAATGAATGAATGAATGAAGAATAATTCAGATTATTTTTTTACTTAGTTCCACAGAGGATCAAAACTGGCAAAATAGCAGGTTGGAATGAAATGTCAAGCCTGGAATTCAGATAATAATAATAACTGTAATTTTTGAGCAAATGTGATGTGACAATGAGTCAGGTTTTTAAAACTATTGTAAATCCAGATGGTGACTCTACAAGGATACAACTGGAGTAGACCCAGATCTGTCTGACTCTAAAATTTCCTTCTACTGTATCATGCTGCATTTCATTGATGGGTGTTGTGAGCCAAGAATACTGGAAATGGGTTGTAGAGAGGTAACTAATGGCTGAGGGGATGAGGCTGGCACAGTAAATCTGAATAACTAAGGATAATGTCCAGAGACCAGAAAAGTCTGCAGAGGCAAAGAGAAATACACTGTGTCCCAAATCTACAGAGATGAAATGTGGAGTCCAAGGTGGTTGGGTGAATGAAAACCAATGGATTAAGGAATCAAATAGATGTGTTTTCTTCAGAGAGATCCAGAGGGGGTGGGACTCTCTGGATCATGATCTCGTCAAGGGGCCCGAAGCAGAGGCATCCATAAGAATGTGTGCCTCAGGCCTACCTGACATATATTGTGCCTTGCAAACCACCCTCCCCATCTCCAACTCAGAGACCTATTCTCAGGAGAGAAGCTATGATCCTTCACATGAGCACACATTTATTGTCACTTGTGTGGTTAGATTCTGTTTTTCATCAGGCCTCTCCTCTCTCTTTTTCCACAGAGCTCCAGGATTTTGAATTTGAAATTCCTGGACTCAGTTACTTTATTTTTTACTTTCCATTCGATATGTGTATGTAGTGCCCATCTTTCTTTTCAATCTTAAATTGGCTAAATTTCTTTCCCTGCCAGAGAAATGGCAAGCCCAGTTTTAAACGTCTCACATTGTTTTAATAAGACATATGAGTAATGTGCTTAGTCTTGCTTCTATTTTACAGAGGGTCTTCTTAGAATACTTACATATATATATGTAAGTATATATTAGAGTTCTTAGAATATATATATATATATATATATATATATATGGGCCAGCATCCTATATAAAAACAATTTATATATGTTATACATTATTAAATAATTTTTATTGTATACACTTATAGTATATAAACAATTGATATATTAAACATAAGTAAATATATATTATGTACATATAAATTATTTTTTACATTGGATGTTAGTTGTCTTAAATTGATCTCCATGGAGTCCTTCCAGATTCAAAAGTTTGATTTACTTCAATTTGCCTTTCTACTTCAATTTGCCTTTCTACATTTTTATGTTTTTTAAAAAATAGCTTTCGAATTTTATTGACATTTATCTGAAAATAAAAATCAGTGCAACCTGATTTGTTTGTTTGTTTTTCTCTTTTAGGTCTATTTGTTGCCCTTGGGATATAGCCTTTAGGTTTGTTTTCTGCCATGAAGTATTCAGAACATTACTGCTTGTTTTCCCAGACTTTCCTGCTCTGTTTTTAACTAGGCTCACACTGATCTGGGTGTAGTGAAGGCTTCCTAAATCATCCGTTACACTTCCCTCCCTTTTCTAGGACTATCAAACTGATAGTCTAAAATAAAGTCTTATTTGATTTGCTCCCAAAGCAGAAGCATTCTAGGATGATGCTTTACAGTGAGAGCGAACCACAAAGTAAGACAAAACAACAACAATGAACACCATCCCAAATGAGAAATCATAAAAGAAAACAATTTAGAAAAATTTGTGTTTGCAATGTTCTTTCTGTGAAAGGACAGTTTTATGTCTTGGTTAATTTTTTTCTCAATTAAAAATGGAAATTGGATGATGTTTTAAATTCTGTCAGCACCTTTCTGAGGGATGAAAAAGAAGCAAAATATTATTTTTTTCATAAATTTGAGAAATATTTTATATTTTGGAAGCCCTATGTGTAAATATTTGAGGTCAGTTCTTCATCAGCTTGTTTTTCTCTATAGAGGGTGTTTATAGTTGGGAATTATGGCCTTAATATTGTCATCATCTTCATCATCATCATCATCATCAATTTTGTACTTTTAACCAAAGACAGCCTTAGTTTGTCAAAGATTATCATCCCTAAGTTTTATATTTAATTTCTTTTTGCAAGAAGAGTAAAATCCCAGTCTTTAACTTAGTTTGAATTTGCAGGAAGCTTCAAAAATAAAGTTATAACTCCACAGAGATTGACTCTCAAAAATTGACCATATAATACAGCAAAAAGTACAAAAGACTAATAATTCAGAGACACAGAATATGATCCAAACTCTCATCCTAACTATCTTTTGATTACTTTGGGTAAATAAATCCTTCCTTCCCTCCTTCCCTCCCTTCTCTCTCTCCCTTCCTTCCTTCCTTCCTTCCTTCTTTCCATCCTTCCTTCCATCTTTTTAAGCTTTCTTGAGTGAGAGTGATAGCTTGACAGACAAAATGGTATTCCCTTCAAGAACAAGACCACTGAGAAAGCCCTCCACTTCTCTGAATTTATCACCCACAACACAAATATTATTGAGCCTCTGTAATATGCCCAGCACTGTGTTAGTAAAAAGGATATGTTAAAAGAGCAGTGAGAAGGGAAGTGACTCCACAAGGGTCTTAACATCTACTTGGAGAGAAAGTATATCAACATGAATAAAACTAAATGAATACATCAGCTCATGGTTAACATGCTCCATCACAAAATAAAGCAGTTTCAAAACAACTGCAAAAGATGATCTTAGATGTTTATTGGGTAGGTCTGGTGTTCTATGCAAAAGAAATTAGGGATTGCTGTGGCTGGAGTCATCAGGGAAGCCTTATGATTTTCCCCTATCTTTCCTATCATCTTTCCTTCATACATTTATCTCTCAAAGCACCAGAGACATCATATATTTATTCAGTGTTTATTGAGCACTTAATGGGTACCAGGAGCTGTAGTAGATGACAGGAATAAAAGGATGGGTGTCTATGACAGATAAATTGTTTTACCAAAACTTTAGCACTTTCTTCTCATTTATTTCCGGAAAACTTTACATCCCTACTTTTCTGAATGTCATTAATGTATTTTACATTAGTTTTAGCCTATGCCCTAGGAAAAAGACCTATGAGAGGGCAATAACCAAGGAACAGGAGTCTTCTAAGAAATAACTTTCCTATCATTGCTGGGCAGTGAAAGTAGCAGAGCTTTATTTAGGAGCATCTTAGGGGAAGTAAGCAGGTTGCAGGAGAGTAGGGAGTTAACAATTGACCTTAAAACTAGGTTTGTGTGGCCAGCATACTAATTTTATCTAGATTCTGTATTTGACTTGGTTTCAGGAAAGAGGGAGAGAAGATGGAGAATAATGGGGAAAACTTAACATATCCCCAGGTCACCCCTTAGTGCTGGCATTGTTGGTAAGACTGTGGTGTTCTACCATTTCTATAGCTGAGTGTCTTATAAGCTGAGAGAGCCACTTTGCAAACTTAAGGAAAAGCAGTTTCTATAGCAACACTCAAACCAATTGAAGTATGACTAGATAATCTTTTCTTATAACCAAGGAAGCAGAGATGGAAATTTATTAAAGGTATATTTCACATACTCTGAATAATACATATTCAGGGTATGTATATTCCTTTCATGTCCTGTCATGCATCCAGTTTAAATTGTAGAATATTAAGTACTAATGTATCTCAATGGCTTAATTAGTTTTCGAAGACATATTTAGACTGCTAGGATCATTAACATCATGATTAAAGACATGTATGTGGAGCCTTTCTGCCTAGATTTATATCCTGGCTTGCACACTTATTATTCTCTCAATCCTAGTTTATTGACCTGTTCCACAGTTTCTTATCTTTAAAATGGAAGTTAACATAATATCTATCCATAGGGATTTTGTAAACCTTACATAAATGAATATGTGTAAGTGGCTTAGAACAGTGCCTGGTAATAACAGTTCAATAAATATCAACTATTAAAATTAGCTAGTTTTCCAGAGACCAAGCTGCTTTCTCTTTTCACAGATATAATTGGAATTCATAATACATATAAATAAGTACAGGTAAATTCAATTAATGTTTCTGACCACCTACTTTACACAAAGCATCATACTTGACACTGTAAAGAAAAACAAATACTATATCATTTCTGCCCTTAAGTTGTTTATTATCCAGTGGGCAAAGGGGAAGGAGACATACATTCAACCATTTATAACCTAGATTCCAATGACAGATGGGCTTAATAGAGGATCATATTCTCACTCTCTTTCCTCGTCTCCATATAATCTAGCCTACTTTTGATTTCTGGAATATACCAAGCTTATTCCTGCCCCCTAGTTCTTTTGCTGGATTGTTCTTAGTTCTTAGAAGGGCTCGTTCCTTCTGGTTATTCAGGTCTCAGCTCATGTTGCCTCCTCAGAGAGGCCTTCCTTTGAAACCCTTTGAAAAGTTGGTTCCTCCTGGTCATTTTCTTTTCTTCTTTTCTTTTTCTTTTTTAGTTTATTTATTTTGAGAAAGAGAGAGAGAGAGAGAGAGAGAATCAGAGAGAGAGAGAATCCCAATCAGGTTCTGCACTATCAGCACAGAGCCTGATGCGGGGCTCGAACTCACAAACCGTGAGATCATGACCTGAGCAGAAATCAAGAGTTGGATGCTCAACCAACTGAGCCACCCAGGCACCCCTCCTGGTCATTTTCTATCAGAGCATTCTGCTTTTTCCCATTCCTCTCATTTTAACAGTTATGGTTATTGATTTTAATGAACTTGTTTGATTTACTGTCTCATTGACCAGACCAAAGTTTCATGAAGGAAAGGACTATTTCTGTTTTACTCAGAGGTTTTTCCCCAGTGCCTTTCACAGCATCTGGTGTCCAGAAGGCACTTGAATGAATGAATGAATGAATGAGTGAATGAATATAGTGAATGGGAACGTAGAAGAGGTGTTAGTAGTTTTGACTAGAACTCCACCAAGTTTTTAAGAGAAAGATGGAAAATATAGGATAGACACTGCAGGGTTCAAGAGCATCATGAGCAAAGACATAGAGGATTTTTATGTCCCGATGTGCTTTTTATGGAGAATCCATCTTCTGACCTTTAATACATAATTGCAAAGGTCAGGTTTCAAGTTTTCTCTGTATCCTCAGAAGCTGCACCTTCTTACCCATCTCCTGATATCGTGTTACTTTTCCCTTCACAGCCTTGTCTTTCCAATCTTGTTACCCATCCACTTAAAGAAACACACAGAAGCAGGAGATTTTGCTAAAACATTCACACCCAGGCTCAAATTATGCATTCACCAGGGACTGCGTACATAGTGCAATCATGTTTATGCAGCTGAGAGCAAGAAAAGATCAGGTGACTGGTGGAGATCACTTAGCTAAGAGCTATGGGCTTCCATTAACTGTGATAACCACAGACTAATTTCACTGCTGAACGAGGGCTGTAAAATAATTAGGAAAAATGTGTGCCAGAATGCCAGTGCATATTTCTCCTAAATTAATACAGCCTTGTCAAATAGGTTATATTAAAAACAGACACTGTATGATACAAGATCATTGATTGGCTTAATTAATAAGAATCAACAGGCAGAGTCAGGGCTTGCATTAACCTTGGCAGCAGTTGGGGATTTGGGGAAGGTAACTGAGCAAGAATTATTTGAGGGGGAATAAATCTATGCTTACCAAATAGCTTCTGAAATGGGGTCTGGCTGTGCACCGACGCAGCTGCTGTGATCTCTACATGGGCCTTTCTCCCAAAGGATTTGCCACTAGGGTGGCATTCCAGAACAAGGTAGGGAGCCTGCCCATGGAGAGACAGATGTATGATTCAAAGCCACAAGGATTGACTGGTGGAGATGAATCAATAAAATACTAAACTTCAAGATTTTCTCATTTCACTAGCAGTAAGGACTCCAGAAATCAAAGCACAGGAATACAGCGATAATGTGCAAAAAGGTGAAGACTTAGAAGTGACATTGTCCAAACTGTTAAGCAATACAGGAATCTGTTTGTAGAATTCCTGATAGGGTGACTTATCTAGCCCTAGTTTAAACTTCTCTAGTGCACGTTAGCCGGAAAGTTCCGTATTCCATCTGTGGCGGTTTTAGAGACTCTTACTTCCTAGATCAGGGAGAAACTTGCTCTGGTTTGAGTGATATTCTAGGAAATTTTGAGTTATTTCAATTGCATTCATTTTGGGATTGCCAGATTTAGCAAATAAAAATAGGAGATGTTCAATTAAATTTGAATTTTAGAGAAACATGCAGTATTTGGGACAAACTTATTCCTAAGAAATGTTTTTTTTTCTAAAATCCAAATTTAACTGGGTGTTCTGCATTTTACCTGGCAACCATCCATTGTTTTAATTCACTTTATTTTTAAGTGGAATATCTTCTGCATTTGCAGTGAGGAAGGAGACCAAAATATGTTAAGAAAAAAAATCAGCATGCCTGTTCTTAGTATCTTTTGGGTTAACTGTACCTGTTACCTAGCATCTTTTGTGACAACTGGTGGGAATATAAAAATGAAGAAGATTCATTTCCTGTCCTTAAAGGGTTCAGTGTATACTGTGAGAGACAGAATCAAAAGAATATAATCCTGTAAATTGTTTCATATGTGCTATGCTGGGAGTACATTTAAGATAAAATGAGGTCACAAAGGAAGGAGTGACCAAAATAGTTGAGTATTACTGTCCTAGCTAAGGATAAGAACATCCCAGATTAAGATAGGCCCTGTGCTTGTCTCTTACCACCAGTTTGTCTTCACAAAGGTTAGTTCTTTTTTTTTTTAATGTTTGTTTATTTTTGAGAGAGAGAGAGAGAGCGTGCAAGTGGAGATTAGTTTTTAAAATAATATAGGAGTGTGGCACCAACTGAACCAGGTGAGCTTCTGACTTTGGATCAGGTCATGATCTCAGGGTTTGTGGGTTCTAGCCCCACATTGGGCTCCCTGCTGTCAGCACAGAGCCCGCTTAGGATCCTCTGTCCCCCTCTCTCTGCCCCTCTCCGGCTTGCGCTCTCTCAAAAATAAACCATTAAAAGAGATAAAGAATATAGGAAAATTGGTTAACTTGTTGGGAATCAACTTTTAGGTAATAATAACAATCTATTTTCAATGATCTATAGAACATTTTATTTTTATTATTATTCAAGAAATTTTTTTTATTGTTTATTTATTTTTGAAAAAGAGAGACAGAGCGTGAGTGGGGTAGGGGCCAAGAGAAAGGGAAACACAGAATCCGAAACAGGATCCAGGCTCTGAGCTGTCAGCACAGAGCCTGAAGCGGGGCTCGAACCCAAGGACTGCGAGATCATGACCTGAGCCGAAGTAGGACGCTTAACCTACTGAGACACCTAAGTGCCCCTTCTATAGAACATTTTAGAAAGCAATCAAAATTTATAAAATTTGGTTGTTTGGCAGAAATGACTAAATAATTGCAGCCAATTAGATAATTGTAGCACTGATCCAAGATTGAGGCCACTTAATATAGTATATGGATCACCACTGAGAAAATGGGTGGCTCTGACATGAACTGGTTTTGAAGCTGCTAAAAGATATTTCATGTTATTTAAGAAGAAGAATATGCAAGAAAGTGAATCAACATGTTTTTTGTATTCTTGATGTTCAATTATTTGACTCTAGGCTCTTAAAGAATTTTTTGGAGCCTTTACCGTATACCATCAGTGACCTCTTGAGACCAACTTTAATTGTCCCATAGAAGCCGAAGTGTGCATATTTTAAAATGTTGTCATTCAAGATTGACTAACTGTTGTTTATTATATTTAGAATTGACAAGGCTAGAGGCCGCAGTACCTCCACATATGGGCAGTACCTAGTTTATATTAACTACTCAGTAAATGTTTGTTGACTGAATATTGGTTGAATGAATATATCTTACATAGCAATTTTATTTTTAGGAATATAAGTGAAGAAAACAATGATGTGGCAAAGATTTGGCAATAAGGATAAGTGTGGAATCTTTATAATAGTTAAAAAAGAGGGAGAAAACTAAGTAAAAATGGTAAATTATGGCTACATTATCCAATGAGCTATTAATTAGCCATTCAAAATTATTATGCAAATGTACATTTACTGAAATATACTAACACTCATAAAGCATTAAAGGAAAAAAATTTTACTAGGAGCAGTTACTCTAGTACCCTGTGTATGTGTGTGTCTGTGTGTCTGTGTGTGTGTTTATGTGTATGAAAAAAGCCTAGAAGAATCTACATCAAATATTAAAATGGATCATCTCTGGATGAGGATTCTTGGTGATATTTTCTACACCAATTTCTTCTTTCCTTTCTTTCTGGAACTCCAATACTCCAATAACATGCTAGATCTTTTGATATCGTCCTACAGGTTGGAGGCTCTGTTTATTTATGTTTTCAGTCTTTTTCTTTTTGTGTAGATTGTATACTTTTTATTGCTCTATCTTTAGTTTCTCTGGCTCTTTTCCTCTTTCATCTCCATTCTGTTACTGAACCCATCCAATGACTTCTAATTTAAGTTATTGTATTTCTCAGTTCTAAAATTTCCATTGAGTTCTTTTTTTTTATAGCTTTAATTTGCTTCTGAGAATTTTTATCTTTCCATTAATTTCAATAATGTTCACCTTTACCTCGTGGAGGATTGTTATAATAGCTGCTTCAAAATCTCTTGTAATTCTAACACCTGGGTATCTCAGGCTTGTTATCTGTTGCTTATTCTCTTGGATATTGGTTGGATATTTTTGATTCTTTGTGTGTTGAATAATTTTGGATTGTATCCTGGATGTTTTGAATATTATGTTGGTAGACTCTGGGTCCTGTGAAATCCTCTGCAGAATGTTATTTGTTTGTTTAAGCGGGCAATCAACCTTGTTACGTTCAGACCACAAGTGCTGATTCTCTTTCTGAGGGTGAATGTCAGTTCAGTTTTCAAACCTTTTCTATGCTTTTTGGTTCAGTCTGGCACATGTGCCTCTTGGGGGTTAGTTTTGAACCTGGGCAGTGGTTTATATGGTAGTTCACTTCTTGAAGCCTTTGTTATTTTCTTTGAGTCTGTTCGGTGTGTGTGTGTGTGTGTGTGTGTGTGTGTGTGTGTGTGTGGCTTAGAGGCAGGTCAGGACTTATGTCTCTTCATACACAGAGTTAGAGGAATCCCTTTCTCCAGCTCTATCCTCTCTGAGATTTCTTCCATGTTCTCTGAATTACAGGGTCTTTTTTCCCAGTAACTCTGGTCCCAAAGATTTATTTCCCTCAGATTTTAGGTTTTTCTGCTGTTACAAAGTTCTTCATGACTGGAGCCTCCCACTTTGCAGACCATGATTTAAATTCTGATTTTAGTCCTCAATCCACCTGCTGTCTATGTCTATATCTGAGTCTATCTATAGATACATAGATACAGATATAGTTTTTTTAAATAAATGTTTTTTTAATTTTTTACTTTTCAGATTCCTCATTCTTTTCAGAATTTTTGGTTGTAATCCCTGGGAGAGAGAATCTGTATCTGCTTCTCTCCACCTTAGCTCACACCAGATGTTTTGTTTTTCCTTAACTGTTTATTTATTTTCTAAGTTTTCTACCAGAATATATATTATTTGTAAGGGTGAATTTGTTTTCTTAAAAAAAAAATTAAAGGAATAATTATTGTAGGGAATACCATGATGTTTTGGTAAATATTGTAATGATATAATTGTTTTCAGTGATCAGATCATTTAATTAAATGTGAGAATGATTGATAAAAACCAGTTTGGGTGCATGTGTGGGACAATAGGCAATCTCCTAACATGACAATGGTATGCCTATTAGTACATTCTTTTTCATAGTCAATGTGGCTATCTTGATAAATTTAAAACATGCATTTTCTTTGATCTAGACATTCAAATTTCAGGAGTTTATTCTGTAGAAACACATAAATACATCATGCAAGGACATGTGTGTTCTTTGTAGCGTCATTGTTTAACTCAAAACTGGAGAGAACTTAAACTCTCATCAGTATGATGGTAGTTTAATATATTATAGTAACTCCATACAATAAACTCCTATGTAGCTCCTAAAAAGAACATGACATTTGTGTATATTTATAGAAAAAGGTATCTATAGTTAATGTTTGAGTGAACAAGCAGATTATAGAAGATTACCCATATAGAAATCTCCATTTGCGTTTATATATGTGTTAAGAAAGAAAACACAGAATCATTATGTAAGAATACACATGAAACTTGCAAGAGTAATTTTCTCTAAGATTGGGCTATTAAGGAACAAGTATGCTATTCATTGTCTCTATTGCTTGAGGTTTTTGGAAATTAATAAATATTAACATATATTTTTTTTAAATAAAAAAATTAAAAATGATCTTGGAAAGGGATTTCAGGCCTTTTGAGAAGTTTAAATTTTTCTTTTGTCTACAACTGATAATTAAACAATCTGCTAACCCTGGACAGGTAGTATGATAGTAGAGATAAGACTTTGCTTTAGGTTGCTGTCCTGGGAATTACATAGTGCTGCTCTGAGCAGTAATGAAGAATGTCTCTGGACAAGCAGTTAGACAGAGATGGTATTTCTCAGTAAGGAAAGGTACACTGACTTTGAGACAGTGAACACAGATACATATGTAAAAGCTTGCCTTCTGGCATATTTGAAGATTCAGTTACAGGGCAAGAAAGACTAGAGTGACCAGTCCTGGCTACCCTATGAAAATCAGGAGTAGGGTTTATGTGCAACTGATTCCCACTTGCTGAGTTGACGTGTCAACAGAGTAGCTGTTTCTTATCAAGTACTACGTCTTTGAATCAGGACTTCTTCAGAGTCATGAAATGATGGGGTTCATAGGTCAAAGTTCAAGGCTAAAGTGAGCCTTTGGGAGAGTATCTCTGAATTCTAGTATACTAAGTGTCCAAACTCACATTGGCACTTAGTCACCTACTCTCTTAAAGGATTTGCAAAATTGTTTCATGCATGTGACACTCATTTCTAAACTGTTCTTTTAAGGAGTGACTCCTGACTGTGCTTTATTTTTCTTAAGGACTTAAATTACTTAATGGTTTTCCATGGCACTTTAATTTTATTTTGTTGTTTATCATGTTTCTTCCATTACAATGTTTGCTGTATGACAGATTTGTATGACAAATATTTCTCTTGTTCTGTGCTATAGGCCCAGTATTGAAATGGTGCCTGACCCAGAGTGAGAACTTAATAAATATTACTAATTAAAGAATAATACATGAAGGTGAGACACAGGGTTCCTACTTTATTTCTCTCTTCCCACCTCACTTTCCTCTATTTCAGTTCCTAGAGTAGTGTTAAGACTTCAACATCAATCAAATGGAGGATGTGAAAATCAAGAGAGTATTTAAAAGTGCCCTTTGTATCTATCTTTGAAGCACTCTGGGCTTGGCTAAGATTCTTCACTGTTGGCAACATGTGTAAAGTGGGTTTTAAAATAGGAATGCCATTATATTCATCTTCCTACTTGAAACCTTATGGCAAGTTCTTCCCAAACAGGGATGAAAATTAATATATTTCACCTTACCCTGTTCCAAACTCAGTGATTCCCTTATATTACTATTTTCACTGCATCTCAAGTGAGCATTTTAGTTCACATTTCAATATATTTGAAAAATGAATGTCTCTTACTATCGTTGGCATCTTAGCAATGTGTCATAGTTAATTTGTTTGATATGTCATACAAATGATAGATCTTAGATTCTGTGGAATATGGTATTTGGGTTTCTCATGCTTCCATTCTAGCATTTTCGAGAATTAATGAAATTAGTATTGTAGAAAGAAGATTTATGAACAAAAGAATTGAATTCATTTCTGCTAATTATGTGTGTGAAAATGGGCTGGAACTTTTCCCTTCTGAGTCTCTCTCTGAAGAATGGCATTGGAAGAAAGCATGGGTCTAATATTTTAGAGAGGTTATTTGTTGCTGTAAACAAACATAACTTAAGGGTTAAAGAAATTACCAGAAAGAATCATGAGTAGGCATGGAAATTAAGGGCAGAAAGTGGAGTTTGGCCTCATGAATTTCTAATAACCTGGAACTGGAAAATGGTCAAGATCTGAAGAAGGTATTTTTTTCCACTCTTTTCCCATCCCTTTCTCATTACACATGTGCTGTCTTCTTAAATTTGCTATTTTCTTTTTCTCCAATACCATGAACTCCCGCCTCTGGATTGGTATGCACATGATCAAAGATGGCTACTCTAGCTTCTAGTTCAACTCCAGAGACTAATTAGCATGTTTGAGGCTAAAGTCTAATATGATTTCCCACCTTGGTTCAAGAATATGTACTTTATTAGGGAAGAATCATTTATTACAAACATGACTGAAAGGTCTACTCCAGTGTTTGGTGGGAATAAATTCTCAGAAGAGGGAACAAAAGCTGGGCAGGTTGTATAGTATCTAGGCTCTATGGTAACTATACAGTCTCTTTTGTGTCTTCTGGCTCTAAAATTGGATGAACTACAGTGTTGGGAGGAATTGCCTCTTTAACATAATCCAGAACTTTTCTGCTAAAGAATGGTCTTGGTGAGGGATTTCAGGAAGGAAAAGCCTTTCCTTAATATTGTCTCAGTAATGAAAATCTTACTGATTGATAACTCCTGGATTTTTTCTTATTTAGTAAAAGGTCTTATGTAGGTGTGGCTGTCTTTCAAATTTGACATGAAGCCAAAGAGGAAAGGGCTTTAAAAAAGGCATTATAACTTCTAATTTTTTCAATTGAAATAATTAGCCAAATGATAATTATTTATCATTGTTAGATATTATTCTATCATCAGAAAAAAAAGAACACTTGAATCAAGCATCTTTCTGTAGAGTTTGTATTTATTGTCTTATTTTTATTGAGTGAAACACTTTAATCTTTTTTTTTATTCTTTTTAATTCTTTCCCTCTTTTATTTATTTTTTTTATTATATGAAATTTATTGTCAAATTGGTTTCCATACAACACCCAGTGCTCATCCCAAAAGGTGCCCTCCTCAATACCCATCACCCACCCTCACCTCCCTCCCACCCCCCATCAACCCTCAGTTTGTTCTCAGTTTTCAACAGTCTCTTATGCTTTGGCTCTCTCCCACTCTAACCTCTTTTTTTTTTTTTTTTCTTTTTTCCTCCCCCTCCCCCATGGGTTCCTGTTAAGTTTCTCAGGATCCACATAAGAGTGAAACCATATGGTATCTGTCTTTCTCTGTATGGCTTATTTCACTTAGCATCACACTCTCCAGTTCCATCCACATTGCTACAAAAGGCCATATTTCATTTTTTCTCATTGCCACGTAGTATTCCATTGTGTATATAAACCACAGTTTCTTTATCCATTCATCAATTGATGGACATTTAGGCTCTTTCCATAATTTGGCTATTGTTGAGAGCGCTGCTATGAACATTGGGGTACAAGTGCCCCTATGCATCAGTACTCCTGTATCCCTTGGATAAATTCCTAGCAGTGCTATTGCTGGGTCATAGGGTAGGTCTATTTTTAATTTTCTGAGGAACCTCCACACTGCTTTCCAGAGCGGCTGCACCAATTTGCATTCCCACCAACAGTGCAAGAGGGTTCCCGTTTCTCCACATCCTCTCCAGCATCTAGAGTCTCCTGATTTGTTCATTTTGACCACTCTGACTGGCATGAGGTGATATCTGAGTGTGGTTTTGATTTGTATTTCCCTGATGAGGAGCGACGCTGAACATCTTTTCATGTGCCTGTTGGCTATCCGGATGTCTTCTTTAGAGAAGTGTCTATTCATGTTTTCTGCCCATTTCTTCACTGGGTTATTTGTTTTTCGGGTGTGGAGTTTGGTGAGCTCTTTATATATTCTGGATACTAGGCCTTTGTCCGATATGTCATTTGCAAATATCTTTTCCCATTCCGTTGGTTGCCTTTTAGTTTTGTTGGTTGTTTCCTTTTCTGTGCAGAAGCTTTTTATCTTCATAAGGTCCCAGTAATTCACTTTTGCTTTTAATTCCCTTGCCTTTGGGGATGTGTCGAGTAAGAGATTGCTACGGCTGAGGTCAGAGAGGTCTTTTCCTGCTTTCTCCTCTAAGGTTTTGATGGTTTCCTGTCTCACATTCAGGTCCTTTATCCATTTTGAGTTTATTTTTGTGAATGGTGTGAGAAAGTGGTCTAGTTTCAACCTTCTGCATGTTGCTGTCCAGTTCTCCCAGCACCATTTGTTAAAGAGACTGTCTTTTTTCCATTGGATGTTCTTTCCTGCTTTGTCAAAGATGAGTTGACCATACGTTTGTGGGTCTAGTTCTGGGGTTTCTATTCTATTCCATTGGTCTATGTGTCTGTTTTTGTGCCAATACCATGCTGTCTTGATAATGACAGCTTTGTAGTAGAGGTTAAAGTCTGGGATTGTGATGCCTCCTGCTTTGGTCTTCTTCTTCAAAATTCCTTTGGCTATTCGGGGCCTTTTGTGGTTCCATATGAATTTTAGGATTGCTTGTTCTAGTTTCGAGAAGAATGCTGGTGCAATTTTGATTGGGATTGCATTGAATGTGTAGATAGATTTGGGTAGTATTGACATTTTGACAATATTTATTTTTCCAATCCATGAACAGGGAATGTCTTTCCATTTCTTTAAATCTTCTTCAATTTCCTTCATAAGCTTTCTATAGTTTTCAGCATACAGATCCTTTACATCTTTGGTTAGATTTATTCCTAGGTATTTTATGCTTCTTGGTGCAATTGTGAATGGGATCAGTTTCTTTATTTGTCTTTCTGTTGCTTCATTGTTAGTGTATAAGAATACAACTGATTTCTGTACATTGATTTTGTATCCTGCGACTTTGCTGAATTCATGTATCAATTCTAGCAGACTTTTGGTGGAGTCTATCGGATTTTCCATGTATAATATCATGTGATCTGCAAAAAGCGAAAGCTTGACTTCATCTTTGCCAATTTTGATGCCTTTGATTTCCTTTTGTTGTCTGATTGCTGATGCTAGAACTTCCAGCACTATGTTAAACAACAGCGGTGAGAGTGGGCATCCCTGTCGTGTTCCTGATCTCAGGGAAAAAGCTCTCAGTTTTTCCCTGTTGAGGATGATGTTAGCTGTGGGCTATTCATAAATGGCTTTTATGATCTTTAAGTATGTTCCTTCTATCCCGACTTTCTCAAGGGTTTTTATTAAGAAAGGGTGCTGGATATTGTCAAAGGCCTTTTCTGCATCGATTGACAGGATCATATGGTTCTTCTCTTTTTTTTTGTTAATGTGATGTATCACGTTGATTGATTTGCGAATGTTGAACCAGCCCTGCATCCCAGGAATGAATCCCACTTGATCGTGGTGAATAATTCTTTTTATATGCCGTTGAATTCGATTTGCTAGTATCTTATTGAGAATTTTTGCATCCATATTCATCAGGGATATTGGCCGGTAGTTCTCTTTTTTAACTGGGTCTCTGTCTGGTTTAGGAATCAAAGTAATACTGGCTTCATAGAATGAGTCTGGAAGTTTTCCTTCCCTTTCTATTTCTTGGAATAGCTTGAGAAGGATAGGTATTATCTCTGCTTTAAACGTCTGGTAGAACTCCCCTGGGAAGCCATCTGGTCCTGGACTCTTATTTGTTGGGAGATTTTTGATAACCGATTCAATTTCTTCGCTGGTGATGGGTCTGTTCAAGCTTTCTATTTCCTCCTGATTGAGTTTTGGAAGAGTGTGGGTGTTCAGGAATTTGTCCATTTCTTCCAGGTTGTCCAATTTGTTGGCATATAATTTTTCATAGTATTCCCTGATAATTGTTTGTATCTCTGAGGGATTGGTTGTAATAATTCCATTTTCATTCATGATTTTATCTATTCGGGTCATCTCCCTTTTCTTTTTGAGAAGCCTGGCTAGAGGTTTGTCAATTTTGTTTATTTTTTCAAAAAACCAACTCTTGGTTTCGTTGATCTGCTCTACAGTTTTTTTAGACTCTATATTGTTTATTTCTGCTCTGATCTTTATTATTTCTCTTCTTCTGCTGGGTTTGGGGTGTCTTTGCTGTTCTGCTTCTATTTCCTTTAGGTGTGCTGTTAGATTTTGTATTTGGGATTTTTCTTGTTTCTTGAGATAGGCCTGGATTGCAATGTATTTTCCTCTCAGGACTGCCTTCGCTGCGTCCCAAAGCATTTGGATTGTTGTATTTTCATTTTCGTTTGTTTCCATATATTTTTTAATTTCTTCTCTAATTGCCTGGTTGACCCACTCATTCTTTAGTAGGGTGTTCTTTAACCTCCATGCTTTTGGAGGTTTTCCAGACTTTTTTCTGTGGTTGATTTCAAGCTTCATAGCATTGTGGTCTGAAAGTATGCATGGTATAATTTCAATTCTGGTAAACTTATGAAGGGCTGTTTTGTGACCCAGTATATGATCTGTCTTGGAGAATGTTCCATGTGCACTCGAGAAGAAAGTATATTCTGTTGCTTTGGGATGCAGAGTTCTAAATATATCTGTCAAGTCCATCTGATCCAATGTCTCATTCAGGGCCCTTGTTTCTTTACTGACCGTGTGTCTAGATGATCTATCCATTTCTGTAAGTGGGGTGTTAAAGTCCCCTGAAATTACCACATTCTTATCTATAAGGTTGCTTATGTTTATGAGTAGTTGTTTATATATTTGGGGGCTCCGGTATTCGGCGCATAGACATTTATAATTGTTAGCTCTTCCTGATGAATAGACCCTGTAACTATTATATAATGTCCTTCTTCATCTCTTGTTACAGCCTTTAATTTAAAGTCTAGTTTGTCTGATATAAGTATGGCTACTCCAGCTTTCTTTTGGCTTCCAGTAGCATGATAAATAGTTCCCCATCCCCTCACTCTCAATCTAAAGGTGTCCTCAGGTCTAAAATGAGTCTTTTGTAGACAGCAAATAGATGGGTCTTGTTTTTTTATCCATTCTGATACCCTATGTCTTTTGGTTGGCGCATTTAATCCATTTACATTCAGTGTTATTATAGAAAGATATGGGTTTAGAGTCATTGTGATGTCTGTATGTTTTATGCTTGTAGTGTTGTCTCTGGTACTTTGTCTCACAGGGTCCCCCTTAGGATCTCTTGTAGGGCTGGTTTAGTGGTGACAAATTCCTTCAGTTTTTATTTGTTTGGGAAGACCTTTATCTCTCCTTCTATTCTAAATGACAGACTTGCTGGATAAAGGATTCTCGGCTGCATATTTTTTCTGTCTAGCACACTGAAAATCTCGTGCCAATTCTTTCTGGCGTGCCAAGTTTCAAAAGAGAGATCAGTCACGAGTCTTATAGGTCTCCCTTTATATGTGAGGGCATGTTTACCCCTTGCTGCTTTCAGAATTTTCTCTTTATCCTTGTATTTTGCCAGTTCAACTATGATATGTCGTGCAGAAGATCGATTCAAGTTACGTCTGAGGGGAGTTCTCTGTGCCTCTTGGATTTCAATGCCTTTTTCCTTCCCCAGTTCAGGGAAGTTCTCAGCTATTATTTCTTCAAGTACCCCTTCAGCACCTTTCCCTCTCTCTTCCTCCTCTGGGATACCAATTATGCGTATATTATTTCTTTTTAGTGTATCACTTAGTTCTCTAATTTTCCCCTCATACTCCTGGATTTTTTTATCTCTCTTTTTCTCAGCTTCCTCTTTTTCCATAACTTTATCTTCTAGTTCACCTATTCTCTCCTCTGCCTCTTCAATCCGAGCTGTGGTGGTTTCCACTTCAGGAGGGGCCCTGTGGCAGCGGGAGGGAGTCAGATCCGCTGCCGGAGGTTTGGCTCCTCCGCAGAAGCACAGAGTTGGGTGTTTGCGCGGAGCAAGGAAGTTCCCTGGCAGGAACTGGTTCTCTTTGGGATTTTGGCTGGGGGATGGGCGGGGGAGATGGCGCTGGTGAGCGCCTTTGTTCCCCACCAAACTGAGCTCTGTCGTCCGGGGGCTCAGCAGCTCTCCCTCCCTTTGTCCTCCAGCCTTCCCGCTTTCCGAGCAGAGCTGTTAACTTATGACCTCCCAGACGCTAAGTCGCGCTTGCTGTCGGAACACAGTCCGTCAGGCCCCTCCGCTTTTGCCCGCCAGACTCGGGGACTCTGCTTGGCCGGTGAGCCGCCCCTCCGCCCCGGCTCCCTCCCGCCAGTCCGTGGAGCGCGCACCGCCTCGCCGCCCTTCCTACCCTCTTCCGTGGGCCTCTCGTCTGCGCTTGGCTCCGGTGACTCCGTTCTGCTAATCCTCTGGCGGTTTTCTGGGTTATTTAGGCAGGTGTAGGTGGAATCTAAGTGATCAGCAGGACGCGCGGTGAGCCCAGCATCCTCCTACGCCGCCATCTTCCCTCCCTCCTGAAACACTTTAATCTTATTAATGGTTCCACTTACAGGTGGGACACTGTGTGTTTGTGTGTGTGTGTGTGTGTGTGTGTGTGTGTGTGTGTGTGTATGTGATAGAGAGAGACAGAGAGAGAAAAAAGGAGTGGGGGCAGGAGGTGGAGGAGGGAGAGAAGAAGGAGGAGAAGGGGGAAGAGGAGAGTAGCTAGAGCAAGGGAGGTTAGGCATTTATTGTGTTTCCACATTATTTCTATTAGATACTTGGGAAAAACCATTGTCCATGCTCATTCTTGTAGGATGGTAAATTTCTCATGTTTGGGGCAAGCAAAAAAAACAAGGTCACTAAATGTTGAGATAACCTGGGACAATTTCTCACTGTCCCAAGAGATCCTGGAATGAAAACTAATACTACTTGCATTTATGCACTATACTAGATTCTTTTTATATAGTAGTTTTAACACTCTTAGCAGCTTGGCCAACTATTATTATTCCCCAACTCATTTGTAGAGAAAACCAGAGCATAGAAATGGATAACTTGAGCTAGTTTACATAGCTAGCATGCAGTGATGCCAGGATTTGAACATGCACATGTCTGATTCCAGAAGATGAGTTCTAGTTTCAGTGCATGAATTGTACTTTCAACACTTGTGAATTGGCTCTGAGATCTTAGGCAAGTCCTTTATCATTTCTGTGCTTCATTTTCATCAGGCATAATGTCTGTCAAATATAAATGGCTCAAAAATATCTGTTGAATTGAATTGCACACTAATTTACATACAAGGTTATTATGAGTATTGCTGGGAATAATTTGTGTATAGAGCAGAGGGATTAAGAGTTTGGGCTTCTGGTCCATCTACATCACTCTGGATTTGTTTAATTTCTTTAAGACTTGGTTTTCTCAATGACAGAAGGAAGGATAATTAGAAAACTGAGTCTTTAGATCATTACAATGATTAGAAAACATTTTAAGAATATTTATCAGGAAGGTGTGCACATATCAGTTGCTCTACAAATTTCAACTATTACTATTACAAATGAAATTTTAAGTGGGCAAGGACTTGGACACTTTGAGTTTTGACAAAAGTGACGTTTGGACTTGGTATCAGTTCTTGCTCTGGTGGGCGGTGGTGGGATTATCCCATTTCAGGGTCTTTAAGACACAAAACTCACATTTCCCTGTAGCAACTACTGCTTCTAGGCTTGCAAACAGTCTGAAGGCAAAAAGACAAGAATTCCAGCCATCATTAGAAGGAGTGTAGTAGAAAATTTCTAGGAGAGCAAATACATTTAATTTTCTGGTTGTCCTTACCTAAACACAATTAAATAACCCTAAATGTCTATGACTTCCTTTCAATGAGACTCAGAAATCTGGAATTTGGTTTATCTGGGAAGAAGAAAATAGGGAGAAAATTAGAAACAAATATACTCTCATAATCGGATTTTGAAAGATTCAGTGTTCAAGTATGTATTTGCTTAAAATTGACATCTACTGATACCTTTTAATGTAGAAAAGTGACTAATTCCCTCCTTTATGCTACAATTTGCAAAGAATTGGGCATTTTGTTACTTTTCTTTAATATATTACCACAAAATATGTGATGGAAGAAAGATTTGTCCACTCTTTAGGTAGTTATATAAACTGCTTTAGAATTCTACTTAGATTTGGGAGTTTCATCCTATGGAATTATCTTTTGGTCATTTGCTTTTTTTTTTTTTTTTTTTATAAACTAATATTCCTTACCACTACTTGTTGGTAGACATCAGTCTTGAAGGCCCAACTAATTCCCCTTCATAGAATTTTATTTTGAAATTCCTCTTCCAAAACTGGCATGTATTTAGGGGGATATTAAAAAATTGCTGGTAATTTATGAATCGCCCTGCTGGGCAGGCAAGAATTAACCTTTTCCTCAATTATAAGACTATAAATCTAATGGAGTGAAAAACAGGAGAATTTGTTGAAAGAGCTTATCAGACTCTGCTGTAACTATAAAGAATATGACATGAAGACATGCATCCTGAAGAATTTAAAGAAAACATAATACATTTTTTATCTTGTCTATTTAATATCAGTATAGCTCACCTTGAGACTCTTACTGTTCATTTTGCCTATGGACAGTGGGTAAATATTCTGGACTGCAGTACTTAACAGTGAAAGATTGTGTGGTTTAAATTTTATGAGAAGAGATTATATTTCAGATGTGCTTTCTGAGGACTCAGACAGAAGCAGTTTTGCAAAAGTCCTCTTCAGTCTGAGAGCTGAAGGTGGAGCCGTTGTGCTATGTCCAAGAGGCATTCTCGGTATTAACTCTTACAAACTTGTTTATGCAATTCTAGAAAGGACATAGTCTAGCAAAAGAAAAAAAAATTTTTTTCTTTAACTCCTGGACTGCCACCTTGGATGGTTTATGGAGGAGACTGGATTACTGGGATTTCATAGGACATGGAACAACCAGCCAAAAGCTTGTTCAAGTTTGGACTTTGAAGTTTTTGCAGTGACTGTGGTTTGATGATTTCTGGAGGGTGGGAGGAAAGTGTCATCCTTCATCCACATCTTTGTGGGATTCCTCTGGAATTGTTCCTAAGGGCTTCAGTTTTACCATTTGTAAATTGAATGGGTTCTCTTAGCTATTTTCTCTGCTTCTTTTCCCTTAGAACATTGTGGGAGTCTAAGGTGTTTTTAAAGTGCTTTCTTCCCATCCAGATCAGCTTGCCCTCTGAAGAAATGTAGCTGCCCTACGTGTGAGGGCAAGCAAAGGAAAGAGTAAAAAAGGTATTACCTGTCAAATCCCTACTGTGTACTCAGAGCTTCACAGGGTTGTCTCATTTTCTTTCTAACAAGAACCCTGTGAAGTAGATATTACTAGTGCTTTTTCACAGATGGAGGAGCTCAAGCTCAGTAATATTAAGTACAATTATATATTGAAGAAATGGCAGGCAGCGTTTTGGACCCAGCCCACTTTGATTCCAAGTTTGAAGGTATTTTCAATGTAACCAAAGCTTTGTATCCACCAGCAATAGAAAATAAGGAAAGTAGTCTTTTTTTCTTGAAATGAATACAGAGGGTTTAAATTAAAAACACATACCATGAGCTTAAATTATGTGGAAATATTATTTTTCATCTATCAGAGTGGCAAAGATAATTAGCACATTGTTTTGACAAAGGAGTTACAGAAGAGGAACTCATACTATGGCTGGACTTTCCCTATATTTCACACATTTGGGAGATATTTAGACATTATTTATAATACTAGTTGTAAGCATCTTTGCTTAGTTGGTCTTTTATCAAGCTTTTCTTTTAGATGTGTCATTGTTTGACATATCTTCCCCAATTTGACATGGAAGTTTTTGAAGATAGTTTCTTCTAACACTTTTATGTTTCATAAAATCCTTCATTGTTTTTTTTTTTTTGGAATTTTTTAAGGGATAAGATGGATCCAGCTTTCCGAATGGCTATCTAGTTGTCATTGCATAAGCCATCTTCTCTTACTGATTTGAGATGCTCTTTAACATATATGAAATTTTTGTATGCATTTGGGTCCATTTTGGTACTTTCTATTCTACTGCATTGATTATATCTTCAGTGTGCCGTTACCACACTACTTTAATTGTAGTGTCTTTATAATGTTTTAATGTCTTTTAATATTATGATTTTTTTCCTCAGATATTTTTTCCCTGGGTATTCTTGCTTGTCTGTTGCTCCATAAAAATTTAGGAATTAATATTGCCCTACATTTATAGATTAATTTAAGGAGAAGTAACATTTCTATGATGTTTAATCTCCCTATCTAAGAACATGGTATGCTTTTATTTGTTCATCTTTTTGGATTCCTCAAGAGCATTTAAAATTTTTCTCTATATCTTGTGAGTTTCTCATAATATTTATTCTTATTTTATATTTTATTGCTATTGATTTTACAGTATTTACTCCATTATTGTAAGTGGTTATTATTTGCAAATGTGAAAGGCAATGGTTTTGTATATTAAGTTGTATATTAAGTTCATTCCAGCCTACTTATTTGTATTTTCTTTATTATGTACAGTTATTCAGTAGAAATCATTTTTTTCTCTGATATACCATCATATCATCTTCAAATATTAAACAACCTCACATTTTATTTGCACTGAGTAGAATATGAGAACAATAGTAAATAATTGAAGTGAGAGAGAACATCCATCTGTTTTGTCTTAGAATATAAGTAATTTTCTGATGTTCAACCAGCTCTGTATTTCTGGATCCATCCCAATTGGTTATTATTTGAAGTTATTTTAATATATTGCTGAATTCATTTTGCTAATTATTTTTTATCCTCACACTTAAACTGGTTTATAATTTTCTTTTTTTATTACTCTCTTATTGGGTTTCATATCAAAATGATTATTGCTTCATAAAATGAACTGTGAAATTTTTAATTTTTTTCTGTGCTCTGAAACACTTTTTAACAAAGGAATTGTCTGTTCCTTGAAGGCTTGGGAAAATGTCCCTAAAACACAGATATTTCATTAACAACCTTTTCAATTTCTTGTATTGTAATTAGTCTTACTGATTCAAGACACAATTTCCACAATATATATTCCAAGAGTACAGTCTATTTTATTTAGTGTTGTTGATATATTGGTACGAGGATACACAGAATATTCCCTGACAATTTTTTGATGATGGAATATCACCATTTTCACCCCTAATGAATTCATTGATGTAGGCAATGATTATCAATGGCTGTTATGTCACAAAAACAGAGAATCAGATCTTGACAGAAATACATGATGTCACCTATGAACTAAGTTGTCTTATCACATAATGGAATCTGACTCTTACGAAACTCTGGATCTGACTGCCAATTTTCAGCAAAATGAAGACTACAGAGGAACATATTAAATTGAGGCTGTAGGATGTTATCAACAAAATCCAGAGTTTGGGCAAACCACAGGACAAAACACACCATTTCAACAAAAAATTATAGGGAAGAAGGGGGAGATAAAGAGAGAAGGGAAACTATTCATTAAAAGAAACTGAAAGACATTTCAACCAATAACAATGTATGGTTCTTATATGGATTCAAACAAGCTAAAAAAATATAAGATCACTGGGAAGTACAAAAACAAATATGAATACTGAAAAGTATGATGATGATATAGTGACCATCTTTAAAAATAGACGCTCCCTTTTAGTGATACATACTATTTACAGATGAAATAATTTGATGTCTGAGCTTTGCTTCAAAATCATCTAGACTTGGGGGAGTGGATGGACGATAGAGATGAAACAAAATTAGCCATGAGTTAGTAATTACCGAAGCTGGTTGATGGGTACATTCAGATTCATTATTCTATTTTTTCTACTTTTGTACATATTTGAAATTTTCCAAAATAAAAACTAAAAATATCTTTGTATTCTAGTTATGTCCCCATTTCATGACTAATACTGGTTATTTGAAATTTTTTCTTCAAAATTGTGCAATTTTTTGCTTTGGTGCCTTTAAGTATCAGCCATGTAAACTATGCCAGTACCACCCTTAGCTTTGTAGAAAATTTTGAAAATAGGTAGTGAAAGTCCTCTAACTTTGTTTTCTTTATTTCAAAATTGCTTTGGTTATTCTAGGTTATTGCATTTCTATATAAATTATGTTGCCTTGTCAATTATAAAAAAGAAAAAGAAGGAAAAGAAAAAGTATTGAAATTTTGACAATACTTGCATTATACTTATTGCCAGTTTGGGGAAATATGACATTTCAACCATATTGAATCTTCCAATTAATAAGATATATTTACATCTGACTGTTTTTTGTGTTTAAAAAATTCAGCAATACTTTACAGGTTTTAGCCTACAGATTTTGATGTTCTTTTACTAAAATTATTCCTAATGCTTTTCTAATTACTAATTCTAAATTTATTTTCATTTTTTAATTTAAATTTTAGCATATAGTGTAATATGGGCTTCAGGAGCTGAATTTAGTGATTCATCACTTACATTTAACACCCAGTGCTCAACATAATTCTTAATTTACTTTTGATGCTATTATAAATGGAATTAAAAAAAATTTAAATTATTGAGTGCCAGATATATAAAAATACAAAATATTTTTGTATATTATCCTTGAATTCTGCAAATATTCCAAATTTACTTTTTGTTTTAGAAGGTGTTTTATAGATTCCTTAGAATTTTCTATATAAATAGTAATGTCATTTATGAACGCAGACACTTTTACTTCTTCCTTTATAATCACTATACTTTTTATTTCTTTTGCTTACTTTTTTGCAATAGCTAGGATCACCACTTGAAGAGAAGTAGTGAGAATTGACATTTTGTCTTATTTGTTTATTTATTTTTTTAAATATATGAAATTTATTGTCAATTGGTTTCCATACAACACCCAGTGCTCATCCCAAAAGATGCCATCTTCAATGCCCATCACCTACCCTACCCTCCCTCCCACCCCCCATCAACCCTCAGTTTGTTCTCAGTTTTTAAGAGTCTCTTATGCTTGGCTCTCTCCCACTCTAACCTCTTTTTTTTTCCTTCCCCTCCCCCATGGGTTTCTGTTAGTGACCCTAAGCGAAATAAGCCATACAGAGAAAGACAGATACCATATGTTTTCACTCTTATGTGGATTCTTATTCTTTATTTAGTGAGAAAGTACTCAATATTTTACAGTTAAGTATGTCAGTACTGGGTTTTTTTGTTTGTTTTTTTTTTACAGATTCCCTATATCAGATGAAGGAAGATCTTTTCTGTTCTTAGCTGACTGAGGGTTTTAATCACGCGTCGGTGTTCTATTGTTCAAATGCTTATTCTTCGTCTATTATCATATGAACTTTGATTTTTAGTGTGAATATGGTAAATTATATATGTAGATTTTCAAATGTTAAACCAACCTTGCATACCCTGATAACCTTGTTTACTAATGATGTATTGTTTTTATGTATTGCTGAAATCAATTTGACATTTAAAAAAGGTTATGTTTCTATATATGTTCGTGAGGGATGTTTTTCTTTTTTTTGTCATATCTTTGTCCAGTTTTGCTATGAATATTATGTTGGCTTCATACAACAACTTGAGAAGTGCTTTTACCTTTTTAATTTTATGGTAGAGTGTGAGATTTATGTCATTTTTTCCTTAAATGTGTGACAAACTGTATCAGTGAAATTATCTGGGCCTATAGTTTGGGAATGATCTTAAATAATTCATTTATTTAAATAGGGGTATTCATATTTTCTGTTTCATCTTGTTTCAGTCATGGAAAGTTGTCATATTCAGGAAGTTTTTTCTTTTCTTCTCAGTTGTTAAATTTTTTGGCATAAAATTGCTTATATTGTTCTTTATCTTTTTAATTTCTGGTTTTTATTTTTTTAAATTCAGCTCTACACCCAATGGGGGGCTTGAATTCAAACCTTAAGATCAAGGGTCACATATTCTACTGAATGAGCCAGCCAGGTACCCCCTTATTTCAGTTTTAGTGATAATTTTTACCCAGGATTAAAAAATTCTAACAGGACAAATTTTTTCTGTACTTTTAAACTTATTTTTTTTTTTAATTTTTTTTTTCAACGTTTATTTATTTTTGGGACAGAGAGAGACAGAGCATGAACGGGGGAGGGGCAGAGAGAGAGGGAGACACAGAATCGGAAACAGGCTCCAGGCTCTGAGCCATCAGCCCAGAGCCCGACGCGGGGCTCGAACTCACGGACCGCGAGATCGTGACCTGGCTGAAGTCGGACGCTTAACCGACTGCGCCACCCAGGCGCCCCTAAACTTATTTTTTGTTTAAATAAGCTTTTAATTTTAGGGTGGATTTAGATTTACAGAAAAGATACAAAGATATTATAGGGTTTCCATATACCTCTCACTGTTTTTTCCTATTATTTATATCTTATATTCCATGGTATATTTGTCACCACTAAGGAATGAACACCAGTACATTACTAACTAATCTCTATACTTTATTCAAATTTCAGTAGTTTTTCCATACTATTCCTTTTCTGTTCCAGTATCCCATCTGGGATACCACCATGTCTCTTTAGCTTCCTCTGATTTATGACAATTTGTTCGTCTTTCTTTCTTTCTTCCTCTTTCATGAGCTTAATAATTTTGAGATCAAAGTTGTTGTTTTTATAGAATGTCTCTCAATTTGGATTTGTTTGAAGTTTTTTTTCCCTTGACTAACATATAGTTGTGGAAGGAAAATCACAGAGGTGAAATGCCATTCTTATTTTATCATACCAAGAAAATATACTATCAACATAATTTATGACTCATGATGTTAACCTTGGTTATCTGGTCGAGGTAGTATTTATCAGGATCTCCACTGTAAAATTACTTTTTCCCTCCTTCCATACCTCTAGTCTTTGGTAGCAAGTCACAAAGCACAGTTCACATTCATTGGTGGGGAGTGAAGCCCCACCTCCATGAGGGGTAAGTATTTACATAAATTATTTAGAATTCTGAATGGAGATCAATCTCTTATGGGATTGTATTGGTATTATATTGTCATCAAGTAATGTGGCCAAGTGGTCTCTACTTCTTGTTTTCTCTTTCTCTCCCTTTCTCTTTAATGAAGATTAGGAGTTCAGTTATACCAGTGAGCAAACTTTCTCTAATTGGTTTTGCTGGCTGATACAAACATTGTGGAATTTCTGAGAACTTGTGCCATTTTGTTTCCTTCTTCACACGAGGCTATAATTACTAAAATAATGGACAATTGATAAGCCTGTGTCTCTGGAGGGACATCAATAGTTCTGAATTCCAATATGAAAGTTATAAGGCTGCATAGTGGACAGAATCATGATGCCTCTTACTCATTCTGAAATAGTGATATTGAGTGTTCATGATGTTTCAAACATTTATTGAGTTTGCATAGTGTTGTGATCATACTGTTTTTGGTGTGGGTGGAAGAGAGTAATTCTACTTTTGAATCATAGTATAACAATGAAGGTTTTAAAGAGAAGGAATGAGAATAGTAGGTGCTATTTTGGTTCTTAACAAAAATATACAGTGAACTCTGCTACCATTACAAAGGCACATGGTGAGAGCACCTGCTGCTTATCTTTTCTATCATTAAAGAACTTGATGTCAGGAAATAAAACTTTTCCAGTGACACATTCTGAAGAGAAAGGGTACAAAATCTTATGTACTTGGGAACTTACATAAATTTTGAGGTGATGACTTATTTCAATTGTGTTCCACCTCAGGATGATAATGGTGTAGATATTTTTAATGACATTGGTTATGAAGTATACTTTTTATTTCTAAAGAATAGCAGGGAGTTCCTATGAAAAAATTCTATTATTTTGGCTGATACTTTTTCAAAATATTTTCCATACCTACATACAATTACATGTATACTTATACAATGCTGCAGTCATACTAAACATATTCTTTTAGGACATGTAAATATCATGAACATTTCTTTATATTTTTAAATATTCTTCTCCAACATCATCTCTAATGTTTATAGTGTTCCAATGAACAAGTAATGATCTCATATTATTAAATTGTAACAAACAAACAATGCTGTGATGAACACATCTAGATAGTCATCTATGACATATCACTGATTATTTCCTCAGAGCAAAGTTCCTCAAACCTGGCACTATCGGCATTTTGGGAAAGATAATTATATTTGTTATAGGGGGCTATTCTTTGGATTTTAGGATGTTTATGAGAACCCCTGATCCCTACTCATCAGATGCCAGTCACAACTCCCAGTTGTGATAACCAAAACTGTCCCCACACTTTGCCAAATGTCCCCTGCAGCCAAATTTCTCTTCCTTTGAGAACCACTGCCACAGAATACATTCTTTGAAGAAGAATTTGTCACAGATACTGTATGCACAATTTAAGTTTTTAAAAAATGTATGTGGGGTTTTGTTTTCAATTTGAAGGAAGTAATATAAGGATATAAAGAGACAACTTAAAATGTGTGAAAAAAATTCTCAAAAATCTTTCCTACTAAGTTGTTAGAGTTTAACATGCCTGGTGATAAATACAATGGGGTCCTATTTCATCTCCAGCTACAGGAAAAACTTTCTGTGTAGCAATAGAGTGCTGGAGGTCAGAGACAATAGGAAGAGAATACCCAACTCTCAAACTGCTTCTCATCTTTTACTATATAATATTTCGTGATTTCACATTCTGTATATATTTTATACATATATATATATAAATTATATATATAAATATATATATATTTCACATGTATATATTTTTGACTCCTGATGTTTTCCTTTTCTAAATAGTAAGAACTGATTAAGGGTTTAGACTTTGGAATCAGCTGAACTAGATTCTGATACTGTATCTCATATTTATTATTACTAATTATTATTATTTACTATTTATATTTTAGTTAGTTAATATACATTGCATTATTGGTTTCAGAAGTAGAATTCAGTGATTCATCTCTTACATACAACACCCAGTGCTCATCACAAGCGCCCCTTCTTTAAAAAATTAATTAATTAATTATTTTTAAATGTACGTCCAAGTTAGCATATAGTGCAACAATGATTTCAGGAGTAGATTCCTTAATGCCCCTTTCCCATTTAGCCTATCCCCCCTCCCACAACCCCTCCTGAAACCTTCTGTTCTCTATTTTTAAGAGTCTCTTCTGTTTTGTCCCCCTCCCTGTTTTTATATTATTTTTGTTTCCCTTCCCTTATGTTCAACTGTTTTGTATCTTAAAATCCTCATATGAGTGAACTCACATGATATTTGTCTTTCTCTGACTGACTAATTTCGCATAACATAATACTCTCCAGTTCCATCTATGTAGTTGTAAATGGCAAGATTTCATTCTTTTTGATTGCCGAGTAATACTCCATTGTATACCGCATCTTCTTTATCCATTCATCTATCGATGGACATTTGGTCTCTTTCCATACTTTACTTTGGCTATTGTTGAGGGTGCTGCTATAAACGTTGGGGTGCATATGTCCCTTCGAAACAGCGCACCTGTATCCCTTGGATAAATACCTAGTAGTGCAATTGGTGAGTCATAGGGTACTTCTATTTTTAATTTTTTGAGGAACCTCCATACTGTTTTCCAGAGTGGCTGCACCAGTTTGCATTCCCACCAGCAGTGCAAAAGGGATCCTCTTTCTCTGCATCCTCGCCAACATCTGTTATTGCCTGAGTTGTTAATGTTAGCCATTCTGACAGGTATGAAGTGATATATCATCATGGTTTTGATTTAATAATGAGTGATGTGGGGCATCTTTTCACGTGTCTGTTAGCCATCTTGATGCTTTTTTGGAAAAGTGTCTCTTCACGTCTTCTGCCCATTTCTTAACTGGGTTGTTGTTTGGGTGTTGAGTTTGATAAGTTCTTTATAGATTTTGGATACTAACCCTTTATCAGATATGTCATTTGCAAATATCCTGTTCTATTCCATTGGCTGCCTTTTAGTTTTGTTGATTGTTTCTTTCACAGAAGCTTTTTATTTTGATGAAGCCCCAATAGTTCATGTTTGCTTTCATTTCCCTTGCCTTCAGTTACTTGTCTAGTAAGAAGTTGCTCCACTTTAATCCTCAGTTCTATCTGTATAAAATGGGAATGATAAGACCTACCAGAGAGAGTTGTTGGGAACATTAAATATGTTTTAGGGCTGTTAGCAATGCTTGGTATGTAGAAGGCACTCATTCAATATTATCTTTCCCCCAGTTTAAAGAAGAATAATATATTTTCTCAATTTAATTCTATACCTTTTGGCCATCTAAGGAAGCATTTTAGGAACAAGAGTTTTCCTGAAAGCTTTTCATTGGCATAATGACTCAAGTTATGATATTTTAGGGATGTAAATTTTATAATTGTGAATGAGACACCATCATGGTTATTATTTGATATTTTGGAATGATATCCCATTGGGTGAATGTGGAAAGATAATCCTAGGAGCTTGATTTTCTATATATTTAAATTTAATCCATTGTAATTTCGTTTTTTTAAATTTGCTAGTGTTTATATTAGTATAATGGTGTGATGCATATGATTTATAAATAGATAATGATATATGGAGGATGCCTGGTCAAAATTTCTTTACTACTGGGGTGTGAGATCGTCTATTTTAAAGACCATTCACCTGAAAGATAGTTTTTTATAGTTTCTGTGATTTGGGATGGAGGAAAGGAATCATAAATCTCACTGCCTGTCAGAACCCACAATTCACTGAATATTATTTCAACATCATTATGCACAAAGTTTCATCATTCTTGTGATTTTCAATAACAGTGTTGGTATATTTAAATGTTCCCACCCGTCTTTCTTTTAAGATTGATTGAAATAGGGAGCAAGGTGAAACATTTCCATATTTCACTGATAGTACCTGGGAAGAGTTTTTGTTCCACTGTTTTGGAAATGGAAAATAAAATACAAGATCCTGACTTTTTCTTTTGAAAAACCTAGGCTAAGTAAGATGGTTTCAGAATTCAGAAGATGCTGGAAGGGAGTGGTGGTGGTGGTGGTGGTGTGTGTGTATGTATGTACTTGCATGCTTACGTTTGAATGGGAGAACCAACATTCATGGGTTCCTGGTGTCTGACAGGGTCTTTACAGTAAACATTTATAGCACCCATTTTTACCCTCATACAAGCAAGATAATGGAGAAGAAAATTTCTTGTCCCTCTCATGGTAAAAAGTTTTGACAAGAAGATAAAGGGGAATTTTAAGGTCCTTTGATCCTTCCCACATTTCACAGACTATCTGTATTTTGTGAGTTCTTCCAGACATTTCTATCCATATGAGGAAAAAAAATGTATGTATATAGTCTTTTCACAGACCAGAATCATAATGTGCAAATAGGAATCATATTAAGGATATTGTTATCCGAAATGCTTTTCCTTACTTTGTAATATAATAGGGATATTTTCCATATCAATGTGTATAGATTTACCTCATTCTTTCTACAGGCATCATGGCATTCTATTGCATGAATTTACTGTAATAAATATAGCTACTTCCTTATTCAACACTGTAATATCTTCTGTATGTATCTTTGAACACTTTTCTAGAGATACATTTATAGAAATGGAATTACTGGTTCAAAATGTATGAATGTTTAAAATTTAGAACCAACAAGAGTGCATCAATTTATTCTCCCACAAGTGAGAAAATTTCCTTTTTTTTTAAAATTCAAATAGTTTAAATTTTATGGACAAAAAGGCATTTAATTTTCCTCTTCATTGTGATAGTGAGCATCTCCAAGGGGTCATTTTATAAACAATTACTGAAGTTACGGCTCTTTACATTATATTGGTTTCATCCTAAACTGTTTCTATACTCAGGGTTGCCAAGGAAGCCAGAGTAGAGGCTGTCGGAAGGATGGGTTTGAATGAACTTTGGCTGCTCCACACGCAGGCTGATTACTGAGGAAACATCAAAAGCTTCACCCGAATGACTCATCACCCAGATCCAACAGAGGTAATAGAATAACTTACATTGCACAGCCTTTTGGCTATTTAGTCTGCTGTGTGAGATCAATGGTGCCCACGTTCTCTGCTGGATTTTGCTCTGGGAAAGAGATTTATTGGTTAGACCTTACATTACAATGCAGTCAGGGGCTTTGGGACTGATTGCCAATACTCAGTAGCATAGAGAAAAATTATTTAACATCTTGGCCTCAGGTAACAATATCTGCTTCATGGAGTTGGATCAGGCATCAAATTCTATGGGGATATCCTACTGTCCACTGCATTAACTATCCTTCGTGTTGTTTCATTATTTTCAGAGGCTTTCCTTTGTTTTGGATGGTGAAAAGCTTGTGGCTAGAGATAAACGAAAGTGGCAATTTTAAGACGCATGTGAAATAAAAATGTGACTGATCATGCATGTGGATTATTAGATGTAAAGTGTACAATATAGTTTTATATAGGTAGTGTTACCTGGATTGTGCTCATGTGCTATAATTATGATTTTAAAATTTATTACTGTCTTTTCATGAAGTTCAGATGGTCTAATTTATATTCTCTAAACATTTCTTGTTTTACTCTTTCATCAGATTCAGCTCTTAAAATTCACTGCATGGTCTCTACAGACAAGAGGCAAAGGTTCTGCACGGCTACAGCATTTCAGTTAAAAGCCAAGGAATCCACATTTTCTTTTATTTTGCTCTTAGATAGCCAGAATGTTTTATAGTCTCCCACATACTTTTCTCCTCTCAAACACATTTTCAAGTATAATAATATATTTTTTAAAAGTCAGATAATTTTCAGGTAATACAATTTTGGAATCCTGTAGACTTTAAAAGAAATGTGAAGAATTAAAAAAAATCTCACATACAAAGCCAATTGCCCTCTCTGAAAATTATAGCTACCCATTTGCTAGTTGCATTATTACAGAATTGCTAATATTTCCTGCTTTTCAAAAGCATTACAATAAACTTGTTTGGAAGTCATGTTATTTACTAAAAATAGGACAGAATAAGGCATATATTTCTTTATGTTGGTTTAAAATTGAAGTATATTTTATGGAAAATGGGACATTTAAAGGTTAATCTTAACAGGGAAGTATTTTCCTACATAAATATATTATAAATTCAAAGTATGTAATTTTGGAGTTTTTCCTGATGATTTATGGTTTTTAGAACTATGGGTCTTAGTTAAAATGTACTGACCTAAAGATTTTTTTTTAGCTTTTACTATGCAGGTACACGAACCAAAAAAAATCATGTCTCCTAGTATTCTTTGTACTGCATCTACTCTGGTCAAATGGAATCATCTATTTCAAAAGTTACTGTGAGAGAAAAATTCAAAAAGGATAAATTGCATGTAATTGTGGTAAAGAATAAGCTTTTACTGGTCAGTTAGAAAATACCAAAGACACCGTGCCTGTGTAATCAATGGTGGTTTAGTAATATTATTTTGTATAAGAAAGAACATTATTAAAATGTATTAAATTGTTCTGTACTGAAGGGCATAAGAGCATTGTGTAATCTCTAATTCCTGGCAGAGAGAGACTTTTTCACTGGGTAGAACCATTTTTATAGTCTATTCATGTATTCAGCCAGCATTTATTGAAGCTATGGTTTTCTTATGTACCCTACCAGGAACAGAATTTGGGGGTGGTAAAAAAAGTCAATAAAACACACTGCCCAAAGGATTTTCAAGCTTGAGGATGGGAGAGTGTAAAGGAGCAATCGTGTAAACAATAAATGACGATATAAAGAAGAATGAGAAGTAATGATCAAAAGGTAAACATGGCATAATAATAAGTGCTAATATCAGTATGGTGTTACTAATTGCCCAGTGTTAGCTAAGGACTTGACTCCCCACAGTGGGTGTTAGGTCATCTCCCCAGCATCCATTCTCCTCTCCTCCCCTATGCTCTTACTTACTGCACAGTTTATGAGTAGAAAGATAGGTTTGCTATAGTGATTGATCTGTTTGGGCATATTTGTTCATCTGAACCAATTTAGGAATTCCTCTCCTCTGGGCAATGTTAAAGAATGGGCTTGCTATTCATATCTGGACAATGGGACAGGAGAGGTTTTTTGAAGATATCTGAAAAAGTTCTTCACTCTTATGGGAGAGCTATTTGAAGTGATCATTTTGTTTACTCCTTTGTTTTGGATGAAGAAGTCCTCCAAATGTTATCATTATCTAAAGGTTATCCAAAGGTTATCATTATCATAACCTAATGATAGCCTCTCATAACTGTGGGGAAGAACAAGGCTTAGGCTGAATCTGACACCTTAGAATGAAGAGCAGAGGGAGAGAGAAAGAAATTAGATCCTTGATTCTGTGGTTAAACCACTGAATCAAATCAAGCCTGAAGCCTATATTTCTTCTGGACTTTGAGATAAGTGAGCCAATAAAAACCCTTTTGCTTTTTATGCCAGGCTGAGTTGGGTTTTCTCTTACCTTCAACCAGTCTAAATTATACCCAAGAGTTATCTTTTTCAATCTTCATAACAACCCTATGAAATAGATGATATTATTTCCATCATTTTACGGATGAGGAAACTAAGGCCTAGAATGGTTAAATATCTTGCTCTGAATCACAGAAACAGTGCATGGTGAAGCCAGGGCTTTACCTATGTAGTTTCATCCAGAAACCACATTCCTAAGCACTGCATCCTACTGCTCCCATGCTTTGGTGATGCAGAGAGAATGTCAAGTCAATTTGTAGGAAAATTATCACAATGCCAGAAGCATTGGATCTGGGCCTGTAAGTGGAGTTTAAATCAACAAAAGATGGAACTGAAGCAACGGTTTTGGAGTACAGGAGATAAAGTAGCTGTGGCTGGGGTCTAGTTCATGTGTAATCTCTCAGGGGGATAAGAGAAGACAGGGCCAACCAGGAAAGCTGGGGGGTGCCCCCCAGAGATAAGAAGATAAAGCTGAGATCAGGAGGACGGCCTGACTAGACAGGGGAAGTTAAAAGTAGGGAGGAGTCCTTGAGAGGAAATAATGAAACAATAGAGAAAGCAGAAATATTGAGAATGTTTGTGACCTACTTTTAGTTCCAAGACATTGGGATGATGGGACTAGGAGTGGGTTAGCGGGGAGAAAAAAGATGATATCACCAGGATCTCTGTACTGTACTATCATGATCAGGGGAAAGCTAGGTTTTGGTTTAGAAAAGAACTTAGAGGAAGTGTTGCTAAAAGGTTTGAGTGAGAATGTGTGTCTAAGGAATGTGTTGGCAGAAGAGTAACTAGAGGAATTGAGGGGAGTTGGAGAGGATAACTGAGCTGGAGAGAAAACAAGTGTGAAGGACTAGTGGGCTGGAAGCAGGTGCGTTTCGGTCAATGTATCAAAACGAACAAGGTGGGGAATTGTGGGAAGGGAAGAGGCTGTTTCCAGATTGAACTGCTTCCCAGGTTGTATTTATATAAGTGGGCTCCTTCATAATTCTGACTCCCAGTGCGTCACATCCTGCGGGCAGAAGGGAACCGAGGTGGCCATGGAAACCTGACAAACCTCAGACAATATTAATATTCACAAACATATGGAGCCTGCAGTTCTTTAAAAACAACAATAGCATCAGCAGTGGCAGCGGCAATGACAACCACTGTAGTAATTTGTAACTCTCCCCTCTGGAGAACCACAGAGCTGCATATATTATTTTTTAATAATTAGTGACAAATTAACTAATTGCTACAATCCTTAAACCTGTTTTTCCCTTTAGCTTGTCATTATCTGCAGATGTCAAAACAAGTAAAATAAATGGACTGGGTTTCCTTCAGAAGTTTGTTGATAATAACTGTTCTCCTAAAAAAAATAAAAAATGTATGGGGCTGACAAGCAAAAGCTCCTTCCTGGGTTGTTACTTTGGAATGTCTTTTTTATCTTTGAATTGCTGATAGAGATTTTTAGACTCTGCCTTTTTCCTTTTCTGAATCATCATATCCAATGGTTCACCTGGAGAACTAGTTAAAATTCGCTGTGGGAGCACAATTCAAAATGCACTTTGCTTGTCCCTATCTTAGAGATATGGGTTCATTAGAGCTGGAGTAGGGCCCAGGAATCTGAATTGTAAATGATCTCTGGAGGTGATCCTGATGCAGGGCTACCAAGTAAGGCTGTGAGAAACAGTTCAAGTCTTCTTGGTGGGCTGGGGCCTGGAGCTTAAGATAGGGAGTTGTGTGACTCTGCTCTGAAAGTTGCTTTAGTTCCTTTTTTCTAACCCTCATTACTTTCCTCTTCACCAAAAACCTTTGGTCTTTGAGATACAGTGTTATGAAAAACACTCAGGCACTGGAATAAGGTCTGGATTAAGGTGAACTCTTGAAAGAGGCACGTAAATTCATTGTCTCAGTTATTCCATCTGTGAGATTTTTTTTTTTTTCAGAATTCTAGAGATGACATTCAGAGAGTACCTTACTTAACATCTAGTACATAATAAGTCCTTAAACATTACTGTTATTATGACCTTGATTTCTATTTTGCACTAACCTATTGCACCTGCCTGTGGGGTTGCCTGCTATGTTGGCTTATGGAGGATCACATGGGATTGTGCACACACTAGGATGAATTTTCTGTTCTTTTACTACCCCGTTTCCCTTTGGCTCTGAATTAAGGCCCTTCAGTGATTTGCTGATCCCAGACACAGGTGAAGAAACAGGAGTGCTACCAGACTGACAACAGAGCAAAGACCAAGCACGCAGGGAGATTTTCAGATACTCTCATCTTATGCGGGGTGCTAAATAGAAAAAGCACAGGGCAGGTTAAAGCTATTGTGTCTGTCTACATTTGTGTTTTCTGGTGGGGCAATAAGAAATTAGACCCTATTATCTGTTTCATAACTACTTTTCCTTCTTGAAAGTTGACAAGGTGGGATTGGATGGAGACAGAGGTTAGGAAAGGATTTTCTTGTTAGCATTGTCCCTGCTGTGTCTCCTCTATACTATAGACAGAAAGACTTGAAGAAATGATGGAGTGAAGGCATGCTCTAAGTTCTGTGTGTACTCTGCTGTATATGCCACAAAACCTGTTACCCATCCACTGTCTTGGCATGATAGAGCTTTCTAGTTCCACAATTATCATCGGACAGGGATCTATGGATAGAAGTAGAATTTTTAATTATTTTCTTGTGTTGTAGGAGATCATTAAGAGGATGTAACCTCTAGTTGACCTGAGGGCTGAATCTGGGCAATAGGAACCTCTTCAGCCCCTCCCCTTGGAATGTATGTCCTGCGCACTGTTTCCTACAGCTGGAGCTGTTGTCAAGGATGCAACTTTGAAAGAGCAACCTGTTGTTGAGGCCATTGATGGTACATGTGACTGAACTAGGTAAGGCCCTTATATAAACTTTTAAGATTATGGCAGGCCAGTGCAGAGATCGGCTCATCTTGCAACACCCAAGGCAAACCTCATATGTAAGTTCGCTTGCTTATTGAAACAGCCACCTACCAATCTTGAGTGGTCTGTTTCTTTCTTTGCTCTCTCCTTGCCCTTAATGTATAGGGTCCAGTTTGCAAACGAACAGCTTGGATCGTAGATCCCCAAAAAAGAATTTCTTGAAAATTCTTAATGTGTTTCTTTTTTTTTAAATTTAAAACAGTTTTACTTTATTAATTTACATCTAAGTTAGTTAGCTTATAGTGCAATAATGATTTCAGGAGGAGAATCCAGTGATTCATCCCCTACATATAACACCCAGTGCTCATCCTAACAAGGGTTGTTCTTAATCCCCCTTGCCCTTTTAGCCCATCCCTCCAGCCACAATCCCTCCAGCAACCCTCGGTTTGTTCTCTATATTTAAGAGTCTCTTATGTTTTGTCCCCCTCTCTGTTTTTATATTATTTTTGTTTCTCTCACTTTTGTGGGAGAAATATATATTTTTTATAAAAATATATATATTTTTAATATATTTTAAAATATATTTTTAAAAAATTTATTTTCATGGAGAGAGAATGTGAATGGGGCAGGGGCAGAGAGAGAAGACAGAATCAAAAGCGGGCTCCAGGCTCTGAGCTGTCAGCACAGAGCCTGAAGTGGGGCTCAAACTCAAGGATCATGAGATAATTACTTGAGTGGGAGTCAGATGGTTAACTGACTCAGCCACCCAGGCGGCCCTTAATGTATTTCTTAATGCAACGATGCCAAGGGGCTTTAATTGTTTTGCTATAAATTGCAAACTGGCTGCTGTGCGCAAACCATTTTAATAGGTGTGCTTCCATGTAAAAAAATCAGTCAATCAATCAATTAAGAATTTTTTTGACATATGTGTTTGCTTTTGTTTTTGTTTTTAATTTAATTTATTTTTTAAATTTACATCCAAGTTAATTAACATACAGTGCAACAGTGATTTCAGGAGTAGATTCCTTAATGCCCCTTACCCATTTAGCCCATCACCCCTCCCACAACCGTGCCAGTAACCCTTTGTTTGTTCTGTGTTTAAGAGTCTCTTATGTTTTGTCCCCCTCCATGTTACAAAACAGATGAACATAAGGGAAGAGAAGCAAAAATAATGTTTGTTTTTGTTTTTATGACATTGACTTTTGAAGAATCCAAGAAAGTTATCTTGTATAACAGTCCACATTCAGGAGCTTTTGAAAGCATTTTAAAGGACACTTATATTGGGCCCTTTTATTTCCCAGACTTTGGTGGGCAGTCACTTGTTAATCTGTAGCTATTAACTCCAGGTGAAAATGAATATAAGGTCTGAGGCATTTTCCCATGGCATGATACCGGGGATTTGTCTCGTGAATATGTATTTTGGGAAAATCAGTTTTAAATCCTTTTTTGTTCTGATCCTATAGGAAAGTTCAAACTTCATCCAGCTTTAGACTTTAATATAGAAGTAGAATAACTTGACTAGCATGCCACCTTTGCTTGAATTGTATTTTTACATGGTAACCCTTAAGCTAAAATAACAGCAATTAATTTATGAAGCAAAGTAGTTATTGTCTTAAGACTTTTCTTTCCAAAGAAAAAAATAAAAAAGAAAGATATTTAAAAGGGCTGGAGTTTCATTTGCTTAATCCCTTACATTTTGGGTCCTGACTGAGGGGAAAAAAGTGGACTTTAAGATGTTTGACTGGATGAGCATGCCTTCCTACTGACTAGTGCATCCAGTAAGGACAACCATCTATGTGGCATGCGTGCACTTTAGAAATATTGCCTCATGTTGTAAGCTATTTCGGATTATACCTCTTCCCATTTTACAAAGGTACTTGGAATTGTAAAAGACATACCTATCAGAAAACTCAGAAACCTCAAACATGAATAAGATCTCCATTTGGTCATTTTTTGCTCTTTTTTAAAGTTATTAATTGCATAGTTAAAATGAATCCTTGAAGCAAATCAACAGATATTTCGGATTTGATATTTAAAACCTGTTTTTCCAGTCTCTTTAAGCTGCCTAGCATAAAATTTACCCTAGTTTTATTGTAGACTGATGAGCAAGAAATAAGAAACAGCTTTTTTTGCTTATTGGTATGGAATTTTTTTAAATAAGCCAGTGATCTTCATGGATAAGTCACACAGATAACCTTGAAAACTGAAAACTGTCATTCTTTTTGGCATACAAATGTTTACAGCAAAGCCTTAAACTAAAATAATGATCATATAATAGTAAGAATAACCCTTTCTATTGTAGGATGAGTCAATTTTTTAGAAGGGCAATAGGTCATCATATTCTATAGCTAGAATGGATATCAGATATTATGATAATAGAATAGCGAACAATGATTGAGTGCTTTCCTATGTATCAGGAACTACTTTGCATGCCTTATTTCATTTCATTCTCTCAGCAGCCCTTGCCCTATGTGCTATTATATCCCCCCATTTTAATGAGAAATCTAAAAACTGTACAGGTTAAAGAACTTGATCAAGGTCTTATAACTCAACACTCTCATCTTAGAAGTATGGGTTGATTAGGTATCTTTCAAGGTCATGTGTAAGTAGCAATTTATTAGAAATTATTTTTGGACGTTGGATTTAAAAAGCTAAGAATTTCTTGTTGCATAACCTTGTTGCATAAATTGTTGATTTTCAGACTTTTCATGATTCACTCTACCTGCTGAGAAGTCCTTTTTCCTGTTACAAAGGTTCATAATATGTGCAGATTTCAGAGCCTGGCTTAACTGCCCTGTAAGATGCTTATTGAGTGAACCATAGAAAATTCTGTGTTACTAAAGAAAAATTAAATAAGGTCTTATGTGAATATGTCTCATGTTAGTTGCTGAGGTAGGTGCTAATGCTTGTTAGTAGTTTTTAGCTCTTTGTTTAGGTCATGTCTATGTTTGTTCTGGCAGCAGGGAAGAAAAGGGATAATAAGAGAATCTATGGGCAGGACAAATAATTTGTCAAACAACTTCCTCTAAGCATAATAAAGTAATTAATTAAAGTAAATTATATCAAGTGTCCTGCATGTAATATAAGAACTTCATTAAAGGTAATAATTCTTTGATTAGCTTCCCTTCTAAAGAGACTGTTTTGTAGACAAAATTCAGGATGTTTCCTGGCCTTAGTTCATATTGCTTTTGGAGCTTGTTAATAGGTATTAATTCATTCTCTTTAATATAAAAATCCCATAAGCTATGTGGATTGTTAGGACTAGCACCCATTGATATGCTCAAGATTGAAGAAACTTCCAAAAATAGCACTATCACAAAAGGATTTTTGGTAAGAGAGTAACAATAATAATAATTAATGGTAACAGTTTTCTGTGGTTCACTTTGGGCGGTTACTGCAATCCTATAATAGCTGCATTGGTTATAGAGCAAATGATGATGCTCACTTGACAGGAGAGGAACATGAACATTAGAGAGATAACTTGGTAGGTAATTCTGCCACTCTGTGCAGAGACTATCTTTAAACCCCAGATCTGCCTAGCCTTCCAGTCCCCTTATACGAATAATTATGCCATCTTGTGCCTTAAATAAAACACAAATGATATATTGATTTAAATATTTCTCCTTTTTAAACAATAATTTGTTCTAATTTTATAAGTCATAATTAATCTGTCATGTATATAGGAATTACAAGTTTGTGAGAAATCATAGGTACAAACAAATGAGAATTAAAGGTACATATTTTGCATTAGTAAGGATCTCAGAAGAACAGAGATGGCAAACTCATAGTAGGTAATTTGGGAATTTAATAAAGGGATTCTTATAAGGGTATAGGCTAGTGTGTTTGCCCAGGTTGCCAAAACAGAGTACCATAGACTGGGTGGTTTAGACAACAGAAATTTTTATTTCTCACAGGTGTGGAGGCTGGAAGTCTGAGGTCAGGTTGTCAGCATGCTTGAGTTGTGTGGTAGGGGCTCTCTTCCTGGCTTGCAGAGGGCTGCCTTCTCACTGTGTCCTCACATATGAATCTGGGGGGACACAATTCAGTCTGTGACAATTAGGGAAACCACAGTGGGTAGTGTAGTTCCCTGGGACTAGGAACATCAGGGAATTACCACTCTTAGGCCTGAAGGAACTGGGGAGGGTGTGGCCACTACTATGGGCAGAGAGGGAATACATCTGACAGGAGTTGTAACCATAGCTGGGGATTACACCCGGCAAGCAGCATCTCCACCATAAAAGGAGTGAAGACTTCATTCTTCTGCCTCTCCCCGATTTAACCCTTCTGCTTCTTAGTGGTGGAAACTAACTGGAAGCCAGAAGGAAAGGAAGCCCATTGATGGAGTCCATACACGTGTAAGGGAATAAAAATATTTTTTTTCCACACTTTTGAGATCTTAGTTGAGATTTCTATAATAAAAGATTAACAGGAGAAAAACAAACAAGTTTATTAACACATATATCTCATGTATACCCAAGGAAAAAATGAGTGAGTCCCTGAGGTGACTTAGAATTCAGACTTAAACACTATTTTAATTGGGGAAGGGAAGGTGGGGGATGTAGGCCTCTTAGGGGAGAGTACATGATTTTTAGGACAGATGAATGGGCCCTTAGAAGATTAGTGGGGAGGTATGCTATTGTGTGGTAAAGTCGTTCAAGTTTCTTCTCCTGTGATGAGTCAGTCTTATTTCAGTTTGAGTATGAATGCAGGATAGAACCTATGTCCTAGCTCAAGGCAGTTAGGAAGGAGGAGTTCCCTCTTACTTGCAAAAGGGCAGGCTTTTTGTTCTATTTAGGCCTTCAACTGATTTTATGGGACCCACTTAGACTGTTTTACTCAGTCTACTGATTCAAATTCTAATCTTATCCAGAAATATTGTCACAGACATACCAAGAGTAATGTTTGACCAAATGTCTGTGTATTCTGTGATCTGGTCAGTTTGACACATAAAATTACCATCTTATCAGTCTACTCTCTGCCTGAAACTAGTCAGATGAGGTTTCCTGTCTGAGAATCTATTTCTTCTCTAGCAAACTGAAGCTAGCAAGATGTTTACCTGAGGTTACCGCTCTGTGTAATTCATGAGGGCAAGCCCTTATCCTAGCACAGTTCTACTAAATAGCTTACCCTTCAGGAGGACCCTTCTTTTCATCCTTCTACTCAGACTCTACTCTACCCAGACTCATATCTCTCTTTCCTTCCTCTTAGCAGCCCCTGATCTATTACTTCTAGATCCCTAACTTCTGACCCTGTGTGCCTTGAATTAGGGACCAATTCTCTATCAAGGATCCAATAACTCAATTACAAGTTAATCCTAAACATTTGTATTTAAAACTTGGTCTTCATTATTGTATCCCAAAGATACTTTTATCCCAGAACTTTTCAATTCACATAACAGTTATCCCTGTGTCCCCACAACAATGGACTTGTTTTGGGCCCTCCTTTCCAAAATTGGTAGTTCAACAACACCAAAGAAAGAGTCAGTCTTCCCCATTTGATAAAACTTCTAGAGAGGAGGTTTATGACAATTGAGTTCCTTTTGGAGGATCTGTCTTTAGGCAGATAAGGGGAGTTCAGAGATTCCCGTCTCTTCATTTGCTATTTTTCAAGTGACTACAGTTCAAACTAACAGTATATACCAAAGTGGCATATTTTTCTGTCTTTCACATGTCAACCTCTCAAAGCACAGAGTGGAGAAGGAATAAGAGTGGACCTGCGAGGTCAAGGGTAAGGTATCAAATGTATCTACTCTTTCGTTTTTGTTTTTGTAACTGACCACATTATCTGAAATGGGCCTTCTTATTCATCTTTTTCCTCTCACATTACTCTCTACCACATCATTGATTATCTCTTCCATGTCAGTTACTACAATAGAGAGTTATCTTCATTTATATATAAATTTTGTACATGTATGACTTCCTTCACTAGTTTCTAAGGACAGAGACCTTTGCTGTTGTTTTTAAAGATTGTACTTCCCCATTGCTGCCAACAAATGCATTCTATGTAGAAGGTAGTTTCAACCAGAAAATAAATTTTCCTATAATAGTATCCTCTTGCAATATCCAGAATATATTTAGCTGTTCTATGATAAAAAAAAAAAAAAAAAGATTGCACTTCCCTTCCCCATTATGGTTGGATGCAGTCATATGGTTTGTTTCAGCCAATAATTTGTAAGAGATGTGAGGGATACTTCTAGGCAGGAACAGTTAATCACTTGTGCAATACAGTCTAGATATATTTTTTCCCATTGTCAGAGTGGCCAACAGCTTGTGAGATGGTTGTTGCTCTGTCACTCGGCACCAGGGGTGAGAAGACCTGACATGGTAGCTATGTGGTATGAGGGAGAAATAGACTTTTTAAAAAATAAATCAGTGATATTTTAGGCTTGTTATCAGAATATAACATAGCCCTATTCTGACAAATCCTTAGTTGTGGAAAGAATGAACAAACTTGTCTTCTAATATGAGCTGATTTGTACAGCCTGTGATTATCCAAGTAGCTAATTTACATAGTTTTGAAACTTTAGCTTGTCAATATGTCCTTGTTGTGACCTTAAAATTCACAAGTTTAATATTATATTCTATCTCCCAGTAGAAGGAATTCTAAATATAACTCTCATTAACGCCAATGCTCCTTTGCATATTGAAATGACACTCTAGCCCTTGAAAGTGTAAGTTTGAGCGAGAACGACACATGAAAGACAGATCAGAATCATGCAGGCTGTCTCTCCTGGGAGGACAGGAACTAATTTGAGTTTTGAATTTATCCTTTTGATGTTCTAATATTCCCAACAATAGTAAGTCATTTTAAAATGGAGAATTGAAGCTGCCTAAGCCTGTTCTATTCTCTTATGTCTAGTCCACTCTTGTTATTCAAATGTGACTCTCATTCGTTACTTTTATTTCTTGACAAATAGGTCTGTAGACATGTACACGCTTTGTTCTGAATGTTGAACAGGAAGAAGAAAAGGTTTCCAGCACAGAAAATTTACAAAAAGTGTGAAAATTTTGAAGTCGAGTGCATCTTAAGCCAATACCATGCTTTAATTGACTATTTTACTTTATCTTCCTTTGGGTAAGAATGTTTTTAATATTATAGATTTAAAGTGAGACCTAAGTAATAAAAATATTAGGCAACCACTACTGTTGACCAATGTTTTTTGGAGAGGATATTCTTTTGGGGACATAGTAAAGGTATAACCCTCATTTGTCTGTTTCATTGAAAAACTTGTTAAGTCCACTGCTTATCCCAGAGTAGGAAAAAATGAGATCAGACATGAATGTGGACTGATAATTTCTCTATTTGGTCCAGTGTATCCAAACACCACCATTTAGATACTCAGTTCAAGAATCATATGTGCAAGTGGCCAGAGATTTTCAGAATAAGCTCTAGGATACATGAAATACAAAAAGACTTCTGAGCGAAGTTATTACTGAAAGTAATGAATATATGTTTCCAAAAATTTTGGTGTAATTAGAGTCATATGAATTCCTGGAAATAAGTTATTTAAATGAAATTGGGATGGAAGAGTTGTTAACTGTGTAGGGAGAAATCTGGGTGCTGTGTAAAAGCTGGGTTCATGGTCTAATAAAGAGAAAGACTTCATATTTTTTTGTTTGGTGGAGTTAGGGGAAAAGGTCTTTGAAAGATGTTATTCTTGAGGGCTTCATATAAAGGAAACTGAGTCAAATAGATTCCTGTGAATTAACTTCCATTACTTTCAAACCTGACTGATTAGACTTCATATATCCCTATCCCTGGTTCATAGAAATTCACACCAACTGTTTACTCTTCTACCTCAATTCCAGCCATATTTACAGAATACTCTGTTAGGGAGATGGAGCCAATTGTTAAATTAACAGAGATGATTGGGCCAGGGACTAAGAATAAGAATGTAAATGGGATGAACATGAAAGGAATCTGTCACTTCCCAGGTAGCTCTGGATTGAAAGTGAGTAGACAGGTGGGGAGTTTAATACAACCTTTAATATTGAAATATCATCAATCAAATCCTCACTTTTGGGAAGTATAAATGCTGGGCAAAGAAATATAACTTAGGTTTTTCAGTTAAAATTTGTCCCATTTTTCAGGACCAAACAACTATTATTGCTAAAGCCTACTAGATGTTCTGTAGCTAGGACCAAAGCACAATGACTATACTATTACAACTAATTTCATCTGCTTTATGATATTGTGAATATTTGTGACAAGCTTTTGTTTTTCTAGGTTAACATATAGGTGTTTCTCTTGCTGACCCTGAAATACTTGATTGAATGGACTTATACATGTTCTTTATCAATATGTATGGCATCCATTTAATGGAGGACTCTAAATTATTTTCCATCTCCTGTTTAGAAGATGAAAAATACACAAATCTACTATGATATGCATAAGACAGACTAATGTTGAACCATCTGCATTTATAGTATAATAGTATTGTTTCTGATCAAAGTCTCCTTAAAGCCTTGTAAGATTCTGAGGCACCAAGAAAGATTAACTTAGATATATGTATTTAACTACACAGCCATAGATAGATATAGTGTGTGTGTGTGTGTGTGTGTGTTTTCAGAAATTGTTGAATTAAGAGATCCTCTACCTTAACATTTAGTTAATCAGGCAATTTAATTAACCATGGTCTCTCAATGCTTGAGCTTTCTGTATAATGCCAAATGTTTAGATTAGCTGATAAAGTAGCTAATTAAAGTACAAAATGAAATTCAAGACTGCAGTACAAAAAGTGTTTATCTAACCAGTTATTTATCATTAAAATTATGTTTAAAAATGGTTGTGAAAACATACTTTTGTGACCAATTTTAATTCTTGTATAATAATGCAACTAATGTAGGCATTCCTTTAATGTGCTGAAGACAGCCTTGAAATATTGAATCTTGAATCTCTTGAATGTGGTAATGTAATAGACTGAATGTATCCTCCCCAAAATTATATGTTGAAGCTCTAACCCCCAATGTGATGACATTTGAAGGTGGGGCTTTTGGGAGGTAATTAGGTTTAGATGAGTTCATGAAGGTGGGGCCACCGTCATGGGAATAGTGTCCATATAAGAAGAGGAAGAGAGACCAAAGCTCCCTCTCTGCCATGTGTGAACAAAGCAAGAAAGTAGCTATCTGAAAACCAGGAAGAAGGTCCTTAAAAGGAACTGAATATGTTGATACCCTTGATCTTGGACTTCTTCACCTCCAGAACTGTGAGAGGTAAATTTTTTTGCTTAAGATCCTTCGCCTATGGTATTTTGTTATGGCATCTTGAATAGACTCATGCAGTTATGTCATTACCCTAGTGTTAGTAACCTGAACATCAGGATTCTGTAGTGATCTTTTTGGGATGTAAAAGCAGGTGTTATTTCATTTCTGAAGCTCTTTGAAAAGTTGGTGGTTCTATGATATGAATTTCATGGCATGTACTTTGTCAAAGCTTACTCTGGAGGGGTAGTTAGAACCTGTGATTGTGACTTTGTTAGGCATTGTCTGGAGAATGTATAGGATTAGTTCTTGGTGAGTTGAATTTGAAATAGAATTTAAAATAAAACTATTTTAGGCAGGTAAATGAAACTGTCTGATACATTTGGTTTTTGAGCCGTTCTTTGCTTTTGGATAGATCTGTTATGGATATGGATATGGATATGTTTTGGATAGAGATATTAACTCTAACAGAGAAGTGCTTCCTTATGAGAGTACTTGAGTTAAATGGAGGTAGAAAGAAATTGTGATCTGGAATTATTTACTTCACATAATGATTATTTGGAAAAAAATCAGACAGACATGTTTTCTCTACATATTAAAAAAATGACTTTGACAGAATTATTATTGGATCGAGTAGACCAATTCTTCCATATGGGTCCAGTGAGAATGAAATAGAAGCATTGAGCTCATGTTGACAATTGAGAGAAATTAGCATTTGGAAAATGGTTTTGTTTGATTTGAAAATGAGTATCAGCTAGATTCTTTGTTTCCTTAACCTTTTCCCTTTTCTCTCTGATGGACTGATATGTCCATCTATCAACCTGATGTAAAAACAAAGCAAAACAAAGCAAAACAAAGCAAAACACTATGCATCTATAATAAGTGCATAACCATTTGACAACTATTTAATATAGGGGATCTCTTCTGTCATATTCTTTTGGGAAAAGATGCCAAAAATTTCTACTGAGGTGTATGCTCATTATCATCTTCCCATCCCCCAAGAAAGTGAGGCAGCAGTGGTACTTTGTTGTTGTTGTTATGTAGCTCATGAATCTCTAAGAATAGGAACAGAATTACTTTTTTTTTCTCTTTTCACTTTATATTGCTTGTGGTAGATCTGTGTTATGCTCCCTATATTCCTCACTTGCCCACTTATTTCTTCCCAGCATCTTCTACCATTAGAAGGCATACAATTCACTCACCTCTTGTTTTAGATGTTAAGGTTTATAGTACACATATTTGATTTGTCCCAGTCTATCTTACTGACAGCTCACAGCTGAGTGTGTACCTTACTTTAAGCAAAGGAGAGTCTTTTGCTCAAGATTATGTCCCATCTTCAGGAACAGCCCATATGCAAAGATTGGTCAATGTTGGGCATAAGGGCTTGGTCCTCTTGCTTGCTTGAAGTTGGGACATACAACTTCAGAGTTCTCTATGGGATCAGCTGAGACCTCTTGGAACTACATCACGTTTTATCTTAAAAATGTTTTCTAATAAACTAGTTGAATGCAAATAATCTATCTTAGAGTCTGTTTCCTGGTGATACTGACCTAAGATAGTTAGAACCAGAAGACTAAATGAGAAGTAGACTCTAAAATGAGATTTTGGAATTGATTACTTCCTGGTCAGCTGGCAATGAGAACCCCAATCCTAATAGTAGGTGGAGTGTAGATAGCCTGCGACATGATGTGTCAGTAAAATTATTCAAATGTCTAATAGTGTTGAACCAAGATCAGATGTTGGTAGAAGGAAATACGCTAGAAGAGTCAATAGCTCAGGTATGAAAGGTTTAGGGACTAATAATCATAATATCTGTGAAACTAGTTATCTTTGAGTGCCATGGATACAATGCAGAAAGATAATGAAAGGCTGTGGGTTATTTGTCACTTATTTAAGTGTGCAAGTCAAAGGATTTCAACAGTAAGATATAAAGAAACCCACATATCTCAAAACCAAGAAATGGGAACACTGGCTATCAGGATCAGAATCAGGTTCCCTAAGAGCAGAGAATTTGAATTCCCAAAGCTATCAATTCTGCTATGAAAATTAAAGATCCTGGTTGGGAGGAAGTGGAATGCTGAATCTTGGGATGGGGATATTTAAGTTAAAATCCCTGAGAAACTAATAACTTATTTTCTTGCTGAATCCTCTGGGCCTGCAGAAATGACCCATTATATCTTATCAAAAGTTAGTACAGTCTGTTTACTTGAAGATGATGCCAAAATTAATATACTCAACACAGCTTTCTTTTGATTAATGTTATCAAAATATATATTTTTTCCATCCATTTAATTTTAACCCATTTGTGTCTCTATTTACAATTTATCTTCTTATAAGCAGCAAATAGTTGGGTCTTTGGTTTTTTTCCCCCTCCAGTCTGCCTTATTTGCATGTTTAGACCATTTACATTTAATGTGATTATTGATATGGTTAAGTTTAAGTCTGTCCTCTTGCTATTCATCTTCTATATGCCCATCTGTTTTTTCGTTTTCTTTTCCTCTTTTTATGTCTTCATTTGGATTAATTGTGGCATTTTTTTGCCCAATTTTATCTTTTCTATTAGCTTATTGGCTGTAATTTTTTGTTATTTTAGTTGTTGATTTAGGGTTTAAAGTACACGTGTTTAATGTATCACAATCTACATTCAAGTAGTATACCCCTTCATCTATAATGTTAAACATGTAAGAACCTTATGATAGTAACCTTCCATTTTTCTTCTTCCAACATTATGCTATCATTTCACACTTTTACATGTTACAAATCCTAGAGTACACTGATAGTCTTTTTGTTTAATCATTTGTTTTAGTTATATTTAAATAATAAGAAAAAAATCACAAATATTTACCCATGTAGTTACCATTTCTGCTATTCTTAACTACTTTGTGTAGATCCCTGTTTCCATTCAGTATCATTTTATTACTGCCTCAAGGACTTCCTTTTCCACTTTTTTTATAGTTCAGGTCTTCTGTTTGTGAATTCTTTCAGTTTTCATATGTTTGAAAGAGACTTTATTTCATCTTCAGCTTTAAAAGATATTGTTACTGGGTATACAATTTTGATTGACAGTTTCTTTCTTTCTATACTTTAAATATGGACTCTTAGCTGCATCTCCTTAACCTGTAGGATCAATGTCATTTGTTGCCTACTCTCTAGAGTGTTGAAACTGTGGTTTCATATATTTTATCACTTTTTATTATTGCTTCAGGTGGGAGTATAAATTTAGTTTCTAATTTCATCTTATCTGAAAGCTTTTATATTATATATTAATGTTTACCAGAGAACATTCACAGAGAAGTGACACTGAACAACTAAGTGGACAATAATGATTTGGCCAGGATATGTCAACCAGTTTCTGTCATTACCAACTCAATTCTGGGAGTAGCCATGGTGGCAAGGATGGAGGCTATCTACGAGTGTTGGGCATTAACTCACCCAGCTTAGTCTCACTCTGTTGCTGTTTAATCTCTAAACTGCCAGTAACAGAGCCAATACTGAGCCCTTGATATGGCACCATTCCTTGAGAAGACCAACTAGCCATTTGGTAATCATTATTATAAGTTGATTTTATTGAATTCCTTCTACCTTGGAATGAAAAGAAACTAATGTTGACCGGAACTAGAATATGTTTTGGGTATGTTTTTGACTTTCCTGCCCATAGGGATTTAGCTAGCTCTATTATCCAAAAGGTTGGTAGTGTTTGATCCATGGATATAGGATTCCACATAACACTGCATCATACCAAGGGGCCACTTGATAACGTGTGAACACATGGCAATATTACTTATTTCTCTATCCTCTACCACACCACTGAGAAAATGTGGACTGCCAGAGTAATGAAGTGATGAATGAACAGCTTTTTAAGGGATAGAATACCACATACACTCTTAATCATAATCATTATATGATGCTGTGTCCGTAGTAAGTAGACTATATAGGTCTGGGAAGCAATAAATGGTAGTAGAGTTGACCTGCTTCCTATTACTCCCAATGAGCCTCTTATGGAATTTGTATTTCTAATTCCTACAACTCTGGGTTCTGTGGGTGTAGAGAATAATGATTCTCAGAGAAACAATCCTTCTACTAGGGAACACAGCAAGAGTCTCATTAAAATCTAATCTATGGTTAAGAGTCCAGTCACTTTGGTATCCTTGTGCCAAGAAACAATAAGACAGGGAAAGAAGGCACCATTCTGGCATGGATAATTGACCATTATGATCAAGAGAAGATAGGGTTGCTGTTATACAATGAACACACCCAGATGATCCACTGGGTGTCTTTTGGTACAATACTACCTGATTTTGAACACAAATTGACAAATGCAGTAACTAGTCTGAGAAAGGTATACTTAACAGGGGCTTAAGCCTTGGGGCTTAGAATGGCAGAGGTGCCAGTTGAGGGTGAGAGGAATTGGTAGGATTGGTAGCAGAGGAAGGAGGTGATAAATATCTTTTGAGGTGTTGAGAACAGCTGTAGTGGTGGAAGGGCTACAGTTTATCCCACTAACTTTCCACTTGCAAGTCTTTCCAGGAAAAGAGGCCAACCAGAATCTCGGAGAAAGTGTTTCAAATGAAGCCAAGTAATTTACTCCCAATGTATCTGGGTAGCACAAGGGGTAAACCCATGAATTTTGTGGTGTGCCCTCTAGATCACCCACCTCAGTATCACACCTCATCTTCAGCTTTTGGTAGAGTTATCTGCTGGCACAGCTGAGTGCCAGCAACTTCCCTCAGTGGAAGGCCAGTTTGCCCCAAGGTTATGTGCCCTCCTCAGGAACAGCCTACATCCAATTTATGGGCAATGTGGGGGGAAAAAGTCGTGGTAATCTTCTTTCAATTCAGTATAACTCTGAAGACCAGACTAGCTTAAGAGTTCCATGTGGGATTGGATGAGACCACACTTACTGCTTTTTTGCAGTTTAACTTTTTCCAGTGCTCAGTACTGCTTCCTTTACCCACATGGGTGTTGATGAGTACATATCCCAATGAACTTCCTGCATGCAATCTTCCTTTCAGAGTCTGCTTCCCGGGGAACCTGATCTATATAGCACCTTTCCTTGTTCTTATGTAGCTTTATGCTATGAAACCAACTCTCAGTCTTCATTTAATATAAAATTGGGCTTATGGTTTAATATAAGACCTGTATGGAACTGTCATGAATGACTACTGTTTCTGCCATTCAGAATCCATTAAGCTTTCTTCTGGCAACTGTATATTAATTTTCCTGCGAGGCTACATGTTGTTTTCCTTTTCATTTTGTATGCTTTGCCTGACATTGACTCTCTTCCAGTTTAAGGAAATTACTTGAGATTTATACCTAACCATTTGAAGTATCACTTTTCTCTGGCCAAAGTTCAGATATAAATATGTTATTCAATAAGAACCAGTGATGCAAAACAAAACTTACTTGAGCTGCTAAGGAAAAGGTAAATGCGCTTTTCCTACTGTATTTCAACCTGGAAGCCTGTGGTCTGGAACTACTGGCAATTATTTTGCTGCCTGAAATTGAAGCCAGCATTGAGGAAAGCAGAACCAGTAGAAGAAAAGTGTTTGGGTCCTTACATCATTATTTGAGCCCCTGGATCAAGACATACCTGAAGAAAACATATTCTTGGAATTTACATTATGTGATTCTAATACTTTTCCTTTTTACAATAAACTCTTTTGTGGGCACCTGGGTTGCTCAGTTGGTTGGGCATCCGACTTCAGCTCAGGTCATAATCTCACAGTCTGTGGGTTCGAGCCCTGCGTTGGGCTCTGTGCTGTCAGTCAGAGCCTGGAGCCTGCTTTGGATTCTGTGTGTGTGTCTCTCTTTCTGCCCCTCCCCCATTCATGCTCTGTCTGTCTCTCAAAAAAATGAATAAATGTTAAAAAAAGTTTTAAATAAAAAATAGTAAACTCTTTTGTGTTGAATTTCCTGGAAGTCTCATGGCTGATGTAGTAACTTACTGAACCATGTTGTGGAAATGGAAAATTAAATTACTAAAAGCTTTTCATATGGAGGAAACAATTGCGTGGAGGGAACTTAGATCTGAAAAGAATAAGGTGCTGCTTTGAGCATTTCAAATGCTCAAAGTTCTAAGTTGCTAGGAGTTCTAAGGAAGATTTAGCTTGATATTTTCTCCCTTTTTTAGTATATTCTATTCTTGTTACCATGATGATTACTGTAATCACATCAGCATGGTAAAAATGGTCCTTCCATTAATTATGGAGAAAACAGGAACACTTTGTTATATTTTCTCTAATTATTAAATTTTGTACTGCAAATCCAAAGTCTTCCTCCAGATGAAGAAAAATGCTGCATTTTATGCAGAATGTCGTCTAGGGACAGTCTATTATAATCTCACTAAACCTCCATTCTCTAATCTATGCAATGGGAAAAATTTCTCCCATCTAACAGAAAAATTGTAAGAATGAAATAAAATGCTATACAGATAGGTGCTTTGTAAACTACAAATGAATGAATAATTGCCCATAGCTTTTATTGATGGGAACTACTAAGCAATAAATACATAAATAAATAAATGATGTAATGCCAAATCTTTAATTTGTTTATAGTAAGCTAAAATATATAACATGATGTTGACATGGAGATTTACTTTTCTACTTTTTTAAGTTTATTTATTCTGAGAGGAGAGGGGGAGGAGCAGAAAGAGAGAGGGAGAGAAAGAATCCCAAGCAGGCTCTGCACTTTAGTGCAGAGTTGGACGCAGGGCTCCAACCCATGAACCAAGAGATCATGACCTGAGCCAAAGTAGGGTGCTTAACCAACTGAGCCACCCAAGTGCCCCTGCTTTTACACTTCTTTTTTAACAATTTAAATCGAAATTAGTTAACATATAGTGTAATAATGATTTTAGGAATAGAATATAGTGATTCCTTACATGTAATACCCAGTGCTCATCCCAACAAGTGCCCTCCTTAATGCCCATCACTCATTTAGCTAGCCCATCCCCCCTCCCAACACCCCTCTAGCAATCCTCAGTCTGTTCTCTGTATTTAAATTTCTTATAGTTTGTTTTCCTCTCTGTTTTTATCTTATTTTTGCTTCCCTTGCCCTATGTTCATCTGTTTTGTTTCTTAAATTCCACATATGAGTGAAATCATACGGTATTTTACTTTCTCTGACTTATTTCCCTTAGCAGAATACACTCTATTCCATCCATATTATTGCAAATGGCAAGATTTTATTACTCTTGATCACCAAGTAATATTCCATTGTGTATGTGTGTGTGTGTGTGTGTGTGTGTGTGTGCGCGCGCGCACGCGCGCACGTGTGTTGTACCACATCTTATTTATTCATTCATCAGTTGATGGATATTTGGGCTCTTTCCATAATTTGGCTATTGTTGATAGTGCTGCTATAAATATAGGGATGAATGTGCCTCTTCGAATCAGCATTTTTATGTCCTTTGGGTAAATGCACAGTAGTGCAATTCCTGATTCATAGATTAGCTCTGTTTTTAAGTTTTTGAGGAAACTCTATACTGTTTTCCAGAGTGGCTGCACCAGTTTGCATTCCCACCAGCACTGCAAAAGGGTTCCCCTTTCTCTGCATCCTTGCCAACATCTGTTATTTCCTGAGTTAATTTTAGCCATTCTGACAGATGGTATTTCATTGTGGTTTTGATTTGTATTTCCATTCTGAGGTGGTATCTCATTGTGGTTTTGATATGTATTTCCCTGATGATGAGTGATGTTGAGCATCTTTTCATGTGTCTGTTAGCCATCAATGGAACAGTGTCTATTCATGTATTCTTTGGAAAAGTGTCTATTCATGTCTTTTGCCCATTTCTTCACTGGATTATTTGTTTTTTGGATATTCTTTATAGATTTTGGATACTAACCCTCTATCAGATATGTCATTTGCAAATATATTCTCCCATTCTTTTGGTTACCTTTTAGCTTTTCCAATTGTTTCCTTTCCTGTGCAGAAGCTTTTTATATTGATGAGGTCCCAATAGCTCATTTTTGCTTTTGTTTCCCTTGCCTCTGGAGACATGTCAAATAAGAAGTTGCTGTGGCTGAGGTCAAAGAGTTTGTTGCCTGTTTTCTCCTCTAGGATTTTGATGGCTTCCCGTCTTACATTTAGGTCTTTACATTCATCCTCTCTGAGTTTATTTTTGTGTATGGTGTGAAAAAGTGGTCCAGTTTCATTCTTCTGCATGTCACTGTCCAGTTTTCCTAACACCATTTGCTGCAGAGACTGTCTTTTTTTTCCACTGGATACTCTTTCCTGCTTTGTTGAAGATTAGTTGGCCATATATTTGTGGGTCCATTTCTGGGTTCTCTATTCTGTTCCATTGATCTATGTTTCTGTTTTTGTGCCAGTACCATACTGTCTTGATGATTACAGCTTTGTAATACAGTGTGAAGTTCAGAATTGTGATGCCTCCAGCTTTGATTTTCTTTTTCAACCTTGCTTTGTCTGTTCAGGGTCTTTTCTGGTTCCATATAAGTTTTAGTAGTGTTTATTCTAGCTTGTGAAGAATACTGGTGTTATTTTGATAGGGATTGCATTGAATATGTAGATTGCTTTGGGTAGTATCAACATTTTAACAGTATTTGTTCTTCCAATCCATGAGCACGGAATGTTTTTCCATTTCTTTGGGTCTTCCTCAATTCTGTAACATAAACTTTCTATAGTTTTCAGTGTATAGATCTTTTACCTCTTTGTTTAGGTTTATTCCTAGATATTTTATGGTTTTCGGTGCAATTGTAAATGGGATCAATTCCTTGATTTCTCTTTCTGCTGTTTCATTATTGGTGTATAGGAATGCAACTGATTTCTGTGCATTGATTTTATATCCTATGGCTTTGCTGAATTAATGTATCGGTTTTACCATCTTCTTGGTGGAGTCTTTTGGGTTTTCTATATCGGGTATCATGTTATCTGCAAAGAGTGAAAGTTTGCTTCCTCCTTGCTGATTTTGATGACTTTGATTTGTTTTTGTTGTCTGATTGCTGAGGCTAGGGCTTCCAACATTATGTTGAATAACAGTGGTGAGAGTGGGCATCTCTGTCATGTTCCTGACCTTAAGGGGAAAACTCTCAGTTTTTTTGCATTCAGGATGATATTAGTGGTGGATCTTTAATAGATAACCTTTATGATCTTGAGGCATGTTCCTTCTATCCCCACTTTCTTGAGGGTTTTTATCCAGAAAGGATGCTGTATTTTGTCAGATCCTTTTTCTACATCTCTTGAGAAGACCATGTGGTTCTTATCCTTTATTTTATTAATGTGATGTATCACATTGATTGATTTGCAGATATTGAACCAGCCCTGCATCCCAGGAATAAATCCCACTTGGTCGTGGTGAATAATTCTTTTAATGTATTGTTGGATCCAGTTTGGCTAGTATCTTGTTGAGAATTTTTGCATCTGTGTTCATCAGGGAAATTGGTTTGTAGTTTTCTCTTTTAGTGGAGTGTTTATCCAGTTTTGGAATCAATGCTGGCCTTGTAGAATGAGTTGGAAGTTTATTTCAATTTCTGTTTTTTGGAACAACTTCAAAAGAATAGGTGTTTGCTCTGATTTAAATGTTTGGTAGAATTCCCCTGAAAAGCCATCTGGCCCTGGATTCTTGTTTGTTGGGAGTGCTTTTCGACTTCTTAAGTAAAATAATGTATTAAATAGTCGTTAAGGCCTCCATGGCCTATTCAGTATTTTTTTTTTTTAATTGAGCTTATTTGTAGTTAAATGGATGAGTCTCTGTTCCTAGAGATTAATACCTTGGAGTCTAGGAGCAGACATCATGCAGACTTCCTTTCTGGTACTCCTTTTCACTGTTGTTATAGCTTCTTATTTTTTTCTTTTAATTTTGGTTGTTTATTTATTTATTTATTTTGAGAGAGAGAGAGAGAGAGAGAGAGAGAGAGAGAGAAACCAAGCAGGGGAGGAACGGAAAGAGAAGGAGAGAGAGAATACCAAGCAGGCTCTGCACTGTCAGTGCAGAGCCCAGTGCAGGGCTCGAACTCATGAACCATGAGATCATGACCTGAGCTGAAATCAAGAGTCTGTGGCTCAACCGACTGAGCTACCCAGGAGCTCCTGTTGTTATGTCTCTTGATGCTTCAATTACTGTATTTATCTCAGGATACTGAAGCAATCAATATGTCAAGTGCTTCTTCTAAACGGAGAACTCCTTGAGACCAGGGCTTATATCTCTTTTAGCAATCTATCAGTGCCAAGCAACTAACAGTGATTGACAGATTGCTAGTACTAGATCAATGTTTGTTGAATTTAAATTGAGACTATCCATTGCTTGATCCTTATGTTTCTTCCAACAGATTTATCGTTCTTTCCTTTAGTTTTGGAAAATTAGCAGTAATTTTTCTACCTAATTTATATTGATGGAAGAAGTCTTGGTTATTAGATCCAGCTTCTAGGGCTTTATCTGGACCAAATCAGAAAGATAGATATCAGATAAAGCTATTGGTAATGATTCAAAATACTTTTATTCAAAAAAGTAATGTATGCGTGATTGAAATGTTCTTTTAAAATTTTTTAAAAAATTTTTTAACGTTTATTTATTATTGAGAGACAGAGAGAGACAGAGTATGAGCAGAGGAGAGGCAGAAAGAGGAGGAGACACAGAATCTGAAGCAGGCTCCAGGCTCTGAGCTGTTAGCACATAGCCTGACGTGGGGCTCGAACTCACAAACCGTGAGATCATGACCCAAACCGAAGTCGGACACTCAACCAACTGAGCCACCCAGGTGCCCCTAAAATTTTTCAATGTTTATTTATTTTTGAGAGAGAGAGAGAGAGAGAGAGAGAGAGAGAGAGAGAGAGAGAGAGACTGAGGGTGAGCAGGGGAGGGACAGAGAGAGAAAGACCCACAGAATCTGAGGTAGGCTCCAGGCTCTGAGATGTCAGCACAGAGCCCTACACAGGGCTCAAACTCACCAACCATGAGATCATGACCTGAGCTGAGGTCGGAGGCCCAACCAGCTGAGCCGCTCAGATGCCCCAATTGAAATTTTCAATAATTTAGAATTATTTAAAAATTTATTAGTAAGTAGAGCGTAAAAACTATTAACTTCCCTCTTAATCATCTCCCAATCTCCTACTTTTCCCAGTGAGAACACCTATCATGTTTGGTACATATCTTTCCATATATTTTTCTTTGCATTTGGAATCACATGTGTGCACATGTATGCACAAATACACCCTATCTATACGAAAAATATGTCCATAAACAAAATCATACTATGAAGATTTTCTGGAATTTCCCCTTCTTTTCAATTAGTATACCTGGAACCACTTTGCAAATCAGCATATAGAAGTTGTTTCATGATTTAAAATGGTTGTATTGCATCACTAGCATACTATAATCTTAATTAATGTGTGCTTTTCCCTGTTGATAAAATTTGTTTTTGTTTTTAACTGTAAAAAAGAAGGCAATAATAATTTTGAACATGTTTCTTTGAATATGTCAGGATTCTGTAGCATAGATTCACAGAAGTGGAATCACTGAGTGAAAAGATATGCACACCTAAAATAGATGCCAAATTACCCTCTAAAATGGTTGCACCAATTTATGCTATTAGCATGAGAGTATTTCTTTTCATGCATTGGCAGCAATGGATATTGTTTATGTTTATATATATATATATTTACCAGTTACAGTGTGCAAAATGTTATCCCCTTGTTATTTTATTTACATTTACCTAATTACCAGTGAAATTTTCTTGAAGAATGAAATCTCTTCTAATGTTCTCAACAAAGTTTACATTCTGTGGTATTTCTGTTAACATTTGAATCATTATTTTAAAAATCAAGACATTATAAAAAAGAAGAATGACATCTTGCCACTTGCAATCATCTGGATGGAGCTAGAGAATATTTTGCTAAGTGAAATAAGTCAGTCAGATAAAGACAAATACCATATGATTTCACTCATATGTGGAATTTAAGAAACAAAACAGATGAACATAGTGGGAGCAAAAAAGAGGCAAACCAGGAAACAGACTCTTAACTATAGAGAACAAACTGCAGGCTACTGGAGGAGCGGTGGTCAGGGGGATGGGCTAAATAGATGATGGGGATTAAGGAGGGCACTTGTGATCAACACTGGGTGTTGTATGTAAGTGATGAATCACTAAATTCTACACCTGAAACTAATATTACACTGTGTGTTAACTAACTGGAATTTAAATAAAAACTTGAAGAAAAAAAATCCAGGCCTTACGAAATTGCATATTTTTCTAGTAGGGGATGTATGAATAGTGACTCTTTGGTTGTTTTAACTGTTGAGTTATTTGACTGTAACTCACTTGAAAAGCTAAAAAAGTGGAGCCTGGATGGTTCAGTTGATTAAGCGGCTGACTTCAGTTCAGGTCATGATTTCATGGTCTGTGGGTTCGAGTCCCATGTCGGGCTCTGTGCTGATGGCTTAGAGCCTGGAGCTTGTTTTGGATTCTGTGTCTCCTTCTCTCTCTGCCCCTCTCTTGCTCACACTCTGTCTCTCTCTCAAAAATAAATAAACATTAAAAAAACGAGAGAAGCTAAAAGATATTCCCAAGCACTTTCTCCATTTTCAAGCCAATTTCCATCTTCTGGACATTCTGTCCACTCAGACTCTGCTCATTCTGCTCACTGGTTGTCCATTATGGTATGGTGCATTTAAAGCAAGGTGGTTCTTTCGCTAGAAAAGAACTGTTTTGAGGTTCTTAATTCTTTTTTTTTTTTTAAATAATTAAAAAAAATTTTTTTTTAACGTTTATTTATTTTTGAGACAGAGAGAGACACAGCATGAATGGGGGAGGGGCAGAGAGAGAGGGAGACACAGAATCGGAAGCAAGCTCCAGGCTCCGAGCCATCAGCCCAGAGCCCGACGCGGGGCTCAACCCACGGCCGGCGAGATCGTGACCTGAGCTGAAGTCGGATGCTCAACCGACTGAGCCACCCAGGCGCCCCAAGGTTCTTAATTCTTAATTGTTAATTCTTTAAGCATGGTTCTTTTAGTATTTTGAACATATTTATAATAGCAGTTTGGTAGTCTTTCTCTGCCAAAGCCACTATCTGGAAACCCTCAGAAACAGTTCCAATTGTCTGATTTTTTTTCTTCCCCCAGTAGGAATAAAACTTTCGTTTTTTTTTCTTTTTTTTTAATGTTTATTTATTTATGAGAGAGAGAAAGAGAGAGAGATAAGGGGAGGGGCAGAGAGGGAAAGAGAGAATTCCAAGCAGGACCCACACTCAGCATGAAGTCTGACGTGCAACTGTGAGATCATGAGCTGAAATCAAGAGTCAGATGCTTAACCCACTAAACTGCCCAGGCACCCCTCCTATTTCTCTTTATATCTAACTTTTTTGTTGTTAAAAACTGGACATTTTTGATGTATTGTAAAAATTCTGGATTCTGATTTATTCCTTTCTGGGTTTTGTTGCCTCTGTGTTATTTCCTTGTTTAGTAAGTTGCCTGGACTAATTCTGTGAAGTCTATCTCTCCTTTGATGTGTAGCCACTGATGTCTCTTCAGTGTTTTTGTTGTTTTTTCTTAATTCTTGATTTTATTTAAAAATCTGGTTTCTTAGAGGTCATCCTTGAGTCAATATGGCTTGGTTTTCAGCCAATGGTTGGTCAGAGGTTGTGTTTATAGGGGAGGAAGAAAAATTTTTCCTCCATTCATATTAGGTTCTTGGCTGAGGTTCTGTAATAAAAGATTAGCAAGACAAAATCAAGCAGAAGCTTGTTAACATGTGTGTATATGAGGAACTCAAGGAAGAGTAACTCAAAGAGGTGGCTTAGAATTCAGGTTTATATAGCATATTCAACAAAGAACAATATATTCGTAAAGAAATGACAGGACAAAGGAAAGCCATTTTAGGCCTCTGAGAGCAGCAAACCATTGGAAGGTAAAATATATGAAAAAACTACTGGTAGATAAAGGCTACCAGGCTGATAAGATCTATAGTTGTGTCCAGTGATTAACTTTTGTCCTTCTTGATGGAAAGGACAGGAGAGACACCTTCAAAACTTTATGTCCTGCTTTTAGCGAAATAAGGAGAAGGCAGGGAGCTTTTCTTATATCTGCTTCTCAAATGCCTTCAGCTCAAAATAATCCTTGTGTTAAAGTAGCATATTTTGGTGTGACATATTTTGATTTCCTTCATGTTCAAACATCACAAGCCAGTAACATTTCCACTCTTTGTCAAAGGATATATGTGTGGTTTGGGGAATTCATTCAATGTTCCATCAATTTACAAGTCTTTTCTGACTTGCTACTTAGCCCTCTTGTTTCATCTTTACCTGTGTATATGGCCTCATGATCAGCCAGGGGTGTGTGAATTACTACCTAGTCTCACCATGTACTAATGTGCAGCTTCTCAGACTACGGGGGATATGTAACCTCTTCAAGGCCTAATATGTATATCTCATTCTCTGGATCTCCTTGTTAAATTTCTAGCTAGTCTGCCAGTTTGTTACTAGATCCAACCATCATCACCTTAGGCCATTTACGACCTTGGTCTTCTCCATTCTTTTAACATCAAGATGGCTACTCTTTCTGACAGTGCCCAGGAGCATGGGCTTTTTCTGACCTTTCCTCCAAGTCAAGACATTCCTCTCAGGCAATAAAATTGCTGTTTTTCACAGCTCACCCCACCTCAGTAGAGCTGGAAACTGATGGTGCTGGTTGGGGGTTGGTAATAGCTCCAGGCCAAAACACCACAGACTCCCCATATTATTACCAAAAACTCAGAATTTTTTTTTTTTTCTTGAATAGACATTTCACAATTTGTTGTATGCCTTTGGTCCACTTACAATGAAATTGTACCTTTGGCCCATTTCAAAATTCTGAGATGTTAGCTTTTGATAATTTCATTCAGTTTTATCATTGCTTTATGAGAAGATCTGCTGAGCACCTTACTCTAGCATTCCAAACATCTTGTTCAAGACACTTAGCAGTTGTTCTCAGGGCCATAAAGATAAGGTTGCAGAGGCTGTTTATTTCTATTTTTTGAAAATTTGTGTAATTAAATACAACGGGTTTGTTGATTTATCTGGGCACTTGGCACTTATTGCCTACTAATAATCATCTCTTTGTTTAGAATTTTCTTGTAATTACTCAAAACAGTTGCAGGGTATGATGACAATTTATTTATTTAACATTTTCCTTATCAACTGCTAATTGAGTAACCTTACACTGGTTAATAAAGTGAATGTTTTAATTAAATTCTAGTATTTATTTAGTTCTCTTTCTGACTTGCACCTCCCTGATTCTTCACTTCATAGAGAGCAATGTGCTGCTTTCGTGGCGCATGGAGATTATTAAGTGACAATTCTCTGAGACTCTCTTTCCCTTTCTGCTCTTCCATTCATCCCTGTAGTTAAAGGCTTTGCAAAATCTCCCTTCTCAAGGACATTTTTTCAACCAGTTTCAGGACTCCATTTAGATCATTTGTGTTCAGTCTTGCCTCTTACATTTTTCTTTTTTTTTCTTATTTATAGTTTTCTCCCTTTGTAGTTGAGAGACATACTACTGCCTTAAACAGTAACTTTTAAACCTTTAAAAATCTCTAAGTTAAGTGGAATGGTAGAATAGAAGTTCAGGCCTAGAAAATATAGATTTGGTTCTGATTCTCTTCATCTGTGAAATTAAGAAGTTGGGCTAGTTCAGTTCTAAGATTACCTCTGGCTCCATAGCGCTGTGATTCTGTGGATTTGAATTCCCATCTTAACTCTGAAATATGCCTATTTAATAGATTTGGTCTTACACATTAAAACCCAATTAACATATATGTGCAACAAATAAGAAAAATAGGTATGTGTTAATTAATTGCTCATTTAATAAATTTGTCCTGGGAGGGTGAGATAAAATTTAAAGATTGAAATAAACCTTCTTCCTTTTCATGACATGTTCTCAAACACAAACTGTCTTCTGGAGGTGATTTGGGCCCAGCAGCTCCCTCTTTCATAGAGGAGGAAAGCATTGAAAAGTTAATAGACTGGCAGGCAAGGTCACAGAGGAGGTTAGTGTGAGAGCCAGAAATGTGATTTCTAACTCTAAATAGCCTTCCACTCCCTGCTCATCCATAAGCCTTTGCTGCTGCCTTCTCCTTCTTCTGTTTTTAGAAACACATTTAGACCATTTTGAGTTGTGCTAATTATTCAGTGTGTATTAAATATCCATGTGAATTTGGAGACTGAAACAATTTGCCATGTATTTATTGCATCTACACACTCTGAGCACATGCTTGGCTTGTAAATGAGTCACTATATTACTTCACCATATAACAATACATTGATACTTATATTAAATAGTTGTTATTTTACAAGTTTATGTTAATTTTTATTTGAAATATTTCAAAGCAAATATGGCCATTTATTTACTCCCTGTTAGAGAAAGTGCACTTTATTTTTATTATTTCTTTTCAACTCTCTATTTCCTTTTGGTTGAGATTAGAATTAATCTTAGCTCCTTTGCCTCCCCCAAATAATAAAAAATGTCTTTTACTGAATGTCTACTATCTAAATGGCCCTATGCTAAATACATTACAAAGAGGGATCTAATTCTTGAAATAATCCTGCAAACTAGAACTTGCTTTGCAGGTGGGAAGACTGGCTTAGAGAGATGAGTAACGTAGGGACCTACTGCTAGTAGGTGGTATGAATGGTTTTCAAAGACAGAACTCTGACTCTAAAACTTGCATCCGTTTCATTACCTGACATATATCTTCCCTGCCTACCACTCCTTTGGGCTCTTTTAAGGCATATTTGTGGATGTTGGTTATTTTATTTTATTTATTTTTTGTCTGTTCTGTATCTAGTTTTTATTTTGTTTTTGGAACTGTCTTTTTTTGCTATGGCATGCAATTCTGAAAGTGTTCTTAATTATTTGGCCTGATTTCCCTGACAAAAGCTTGGGCATATAATCCAAATAGGGATCGCACAATCGAAAGGCTGACATAGACATTTGGGGTACTCTTTTTGCTGAATTTGTAGGCTCTGAGGACCATATACATTATCTCTGCCTTTATACAGTGAGGGTTATCTGGGAGAGCAGCGATTAGGGAAAGAGTGAGAGACATGATAACACTGTTTGAACCCCTTCAACCTTCTGTGCCTGAGACCAGTCCATCCCTCTGTAACTTCCAGATTAAGCATAACAATATATTCCTGCTGTTGCATAAACCAGCTTCAGTTAGATTTCTGCTACTTGCAAACAAACAGTCCTAATTGAGAATTCCTAACACGTATGTACTTTTATAGGACTTGAACAGTATTGTGAAGCTTGTCAGTGATAACTTCATCCCATGTAATGCTGACTATTTGGTGGTTACATGGCTGTTCCAGGTGATCAACCCAAGCTCCTCAACCTGGAGTCCCAGTAAAGGCAACTATTTGCCTGAGTGAAGACTCAGGTATGTAAAATTCATGATGACTGGGTAGAGATGCCCACTCATCTTCCACAATTGGGAAGGGAAGTCTGGGGGGAAGAGATGCAAAGGACTTAAGAATGATAAACTCTTCTTAAGGTTGCATTTAATTTGATGTGCTGAAGCTTCTGTTCTTGGTGCTGAATATTCATGTTTTGTGAGGAATCCCAGAGGCTTCACAACAGTGTCATTTTCTACAGTTCTAGAGTGAAGAGAAATGTGCCTTTTGCTGATAATGTACCTGAAGGGTGATGAAGGTGAGCTGTGGAGTTGTTTTTAACCATTTGCATTCTGACAAGTCATGTTATAAAAAGCTCATAATTCAGAAGATATTAACACTATGGGAGTTCTTGCTTAATTCCTGGTAAACTTGTTTTTAAAGGAGGATATGTGGAGGGCAAAAAGGCATAAGTAACCCATCTTTTAATAAACCCTGGTTAAACTCAGTGTGAGATGCATGCATTATTTCAAAGTAATTAACTTCTTGACTCAGTTTAAATTGCCATAAATTACATCTGCACCAATGACTTAGCCACCCTCTCCCCTTAGTAGTGCAAAATGTCATGGGTTGATAACAGGGTTAGAAGTAAATTGCAGCCAAAATGAAATCTTAATTCATGCAGGTTGATAGGATTCCTTATCACTACTCCCTGTTCAAATGCAAAGACTTGCTATCTTTTTACTTGCCAGCACTTTCCATCATGCTATAGGAAGATTTCTTAATAAATACTATTCTGAGGCATTTGCCTTTGGGGAAGCAGAGTAACAGGAAAAAGTGAAATGTGGTTAGATTAGAAAAACAGAAACAGACTTCTTACATGAAGCAATTGGGAACAATGGGTGGTAGGTTAATTGAAAAAGTCATTTTGAAGGGGAATCATAAAAAATAAAACATACACACTTAAATGTTTTATTTTAATGTAAAAATTTAAATATATATTCATTTGCCAACTTCATTAACATAATCTGAGGTCTTTCTTTGAGCAGATCTCCACCACTTGGAGTTCTGAATCTTTTTTCTTGACAAAACTGAATCCATGAGTCTATGTCTCTCATATCCTATTTCCAGGTTCCATTTCTTTAGAAAGGGTCAGATTTAAAAATATGTATGAGGCTGCCTATTTCCAGATTCCATCTAAATTTTTTGGATTCCCCCATTTTATTCACATGAATTTCCATAGCAATTTTTGATAGTGGTCCTATAGAACATCTTTTCACAACATTCACCTTGGTTTTCATAGTAAAACACCTTCCATTGTTTTTTGAACTCAGTGGCTAACACAATAGTTCATTAAATATTTTAATTGCCTTGATAACTTCACCAGGTATAAACAAAGTAGGAACAAACACAATTGACTCTTCATAAAAGTACAGCCTGACTAGTGGGCCCATAATTGAGTAGAAGGCTAGGAAGATGCCTGTAAGTTTGTCATGCTATGGATATTAATTTGGTGAGCTTATCAGAAGGAATGGCACAGATCTGTTAATCTAATGAATAGTTTAAATGAAGGTTAATTAGGACTTGCTACAGCATAATGTTTTTAGAGAAGGAACTGGACTGAACCTTGTACTCAACAGACATTTTTTTTTCTTTTTTGATCACTGATCTTTGCCTCAATGAGCAAGGAGAAGAAACCCGCAAGAAACTCAGACATCATTAAAAGTAGACTTTGTGTGTGTGTGTGTGTGTGTGCGTGTGTATGTGTGTGTGTGTATGTTTTCAGAGTGAATAAGCCAATTAGAAGTGAACTCTGGTATCCATTGTAGCCACCGGGAGTGGGATGGAGAGGTGATAGGTGCATGCCTGCTGTGTTTGAAACAAGTGCAGGTAAGACTATAACCAGACTGGGACTGCTGGGGTACACACTTGTTTAAATTCTGCTTTGAGACCTGACTCAATCCCAAAGACAATCTCCAGTGAACTTGTTATCTCACAAATGTCACTGCCTTATTCCCTGTGGCTTTACAGGGAGGAATGTCAAAGTGATAAACTGGAAAGTGCATGCTGCCCTTGCCCGGCTGCTGTAAACATGTATCCAGCCTTCTCTCTATCAAAATCCCATAGCACTTGTTTGCAATCAGATTCCATCCCCATACCATAGCAAGGGAACCAGAACTATGACAGGATGGCAGTTATAAATGTTTGGTAGCTTGGGGTAGTCTATAGATCGTTGAACGTAAATGCCATCTTTTCCCAACTAAACTGTGTTGCCATTACAATTTATAAGAACCAGTTTTTTTTTTTTTTTTTTTTTTTTTCAACGTTTATTTATTTTTGGGACAGAGAGAGACAGAGCATGAACGGGGGAGGGGCAGAGAGAGAGGGAGACACAGAATCGGAAACAGGCTCCAGGCTCTGAGCCATCAGCCCAGAGCCCGACGCGGGGCTCGAACTCACGGACCGCGAGATCGTGACCTGGCTGAAGGGGGACGCTTAACCGACTGCGCCACCCAGGCGCCCCAAGAACCAGTTTTTAATGCATTACTGATTAGTGGGACAATACAATTATACCTATTAATGAAAAATAATGCTTGGTGTGCTTGGGGCTACAGAATTATTGAATTTGTCATCTATTGAGTATCTACAGGCTATAAACTTATTGGAGCATAGAGTAGAAGACAAGAGGAAAAGGAATTGTGTTCACATTTTGGTAGATGCTAAGCAGGATCTTGCTTCTACCTTGTGTGGGCAATCACCAGGGCTTATTCCAATGGATGTTACAAGCCTCTGTAAACATTCACACCACAAATGGACATGCGGAAGCCTTTCCGTTTATCCTGCTTTCTGAATGTTCCCTTGATAGGAACATGATTCATAGGTAATGAAATCTAAGCCATGTGGTTCTCAAGTGCTGTGAGACTGAGCTCCTCCTAATGGGAAAGGCTGATTCCAGATAAGCAGGCCTTGTTCTGATGTGTGATCAATGCTCAGAATTCTGTGCCTTCCTCCCACTCCCCAATCAGAAACAGGACAGGAGGAGTGAAGAAAGGGGGTCTGGACTCAAAAGAATTGTTTGTAGAATTTGTGAAAGGCTTTTTACTTATGCTATTAACTTTGCATGTATAGTATTAGATGACATTATGGGGACAGAACTGTTTTCTATTAATATGAATAAGAAAATTAGGTATTTTTTTTAGCCTTTTTTCAAAGACTTCCTGACTCATTTCCCTCCTTGCTTTCTTTTGAGTTCTAGTTCTGACTCACCCATGAAGTTTCTAGTTAGGAAAAAAGTGAGAAGCTAGATTTGGTCCCATAGGTAGAAAACTATGATTAGAAACACTTATGTGTTTATGTTACTATATTTTACATGTGGAATTACATGTCAGGTAATTATAGTGGGCATAATTATCTTTCTACTGCAGTTCCTTATAACATAGGTATTAAAAAATGCTAAAGTGTTCTTTTCTGATATCTATGGACAATTGGATAGTGTCACAATTGGTTTTTAGTATCAGAATGTGGTTGTGGGTACTTGTATAAAACAAGACATATTCTTATTTAGGTAAATGGAAATGTTACTTACTGTAGCCACTGAAAAAATTATTATAAATCTTCTCATGATGCATTTATTAAAAAATAAAAATTGTGTCCTAAATAATTGAAGATATATTAATGATTCATACATGTGGGATTACTTGAAAAGCTCAACTTGTCCTTTAAGACACCATCTCTGCTGATTGTCAGGTGCTGTCATTTCTTGCAAATATTTCCTGTGCTTTTCCAATGACATATACTTTGTGCAGATTTGTGTATTTATTAATGACTCATCAAGTAATGTAAAAAAGGTGACAATATTGCATATTACATAATGACATTTCTTCTTTCTAGAGCTAAGTATTTTATATTAGCAGTTAGCCATGGTGCAGGATAGGTAGCTATATGATGGGTAAAGTTTAGATTCAATTAATAAGACCTTTTAATATTTGGAAATTAAACAATTTTGTACTGCCAAAAAAAAGAAAAACTGGTCTGCTTTTAGGGTGACTCTGGGTCTGCTAATTAGGAAAGAGGCAGAAGCAATATAACACATCAGAAGCAGAAGAGTGACTGACTCCCAACAACTAGTGGAAATAAAGTAATTGTAGCTCAGCCGTAATTTTTGGATCAAATGTGAAGAGTTTTTGGTTCTATATGTAAATATCAGATATTCTCAAATAGAGAAAAGATGTTTTTGTGTTTAGAGGTGCTATTCTTAAGCTATCAAATATCTAAAATATGCTGCAGTCTATGGAAAAATCAGCTTAAAGTTTAAGACTATGTAGTTTCTTTATTCTACTTTTTTGTTAGCTCATCAGAATGAGAAATGTAAGCCTCAATTGTTCTCAAGGGCTTAACGGGCAATCTTGTTCAACTTTTCCCATATCATTGATTTATTCTGGACGTTGATCAAGTCTGACCCTGATCCAAGAACTGACGTGTGGGAAACAGAACACCACAATGACCATAGCACATATTCATTCAGGCTCCAAGATCTCTGAGAAAACTCGAGATCATAAGGTTAAAAATAACCTGAAAGGACCTGAGTGAATTGCCCTTGGGAAATGTCTGTTTTTTAGTACACAGATAGGGGTGTTTTGCTTAAAGGAAGCCAGGTGTATATAGTACAGTGCATTCACTCCCTTCTTTGTCTTTGCTTCTATTGTAAAAATTCTTCTCAGAACATATATATCTGCAAGATTGCTCTCGTTCGCAAGATACGTACGATAGCTGAATCAGATGTACATTGTTGACATGCTTTGCTAAGCTTCTGTTGTTAATCATTTCTGATCTGTTTTTCCTGAAAACAGTGTATACACCTGAAAACGTGTATAAGAAGATGTACAATAAACCTTGGTACCTCCGGCTGTTGGCTCGGGGTCTCCTGGGGCTCCCTATACTGTCGTCTCTTTTTCTCAGTTCTTTCGCTGCCCCAGGTCCACGGCCCATTGAGGTCGACACTGATGCTTCAGCATTGCAGGGACTTTGGCCTGAAGTGGGTAGCAGGCAAAGCTAATCACCATTTGGATCTCATCCAGATATGAACCATTTCAGTGTATTATCTGTTTCTATAGGCTTTTAAAATATCATTTCAATACCAAATTTGCCATGACCCAGGGACTCCTCAGTCAAATTCTATGAGAAAGTTGAAAGAAATATGCCATCATTGATTAAGTCAGTCCACAATTGATTGCCTCATCCTATGGCTAGGACCAAGTATTGTCAGAAGGATATGATACATTATTGAGTTATGTTATTATCAGCCATATGGGTAACATGAAAAATACTAAGAGTAGTATACTCAAGTGGAAGAAAGCTTTTAAACTTTGCTCCTTTCTTCATTAATTATTGGGAAACATTTGGAGGCAAGATAGTTTTGATTGACTACATATCTGAATATTGCTTTGGGGGGTAGTTTCTTTCTGGCTAATTGAGTTAGAATACCTCTATAAAACTACATTCATTCAGAATGTGAGATCAGTTAAAATTATCTAAGAGTGGCTATTAGTAGAAAATAGAAAAATGACATATCTTTCCTTATTGCCAAATGGAAAGTGGATTTGTAGGATTTTTGAGGTCTGTTATGGGTACCATTCAATGATACCACAGGTATCAGCCCATATGGGCTGGTATCCACTTATACTGCATTCCTTTCTGTTACTATGGAAAAACTGTTTTCCTACTTATGACCAACACTTCCCTGGTCCCCGTTTTCCTGTGCTTTTTAAAGAATTCTGGCAATTTCTCTTTTCCTCTATAATCAATTTTCCCCGCTCTGATTTTTCATCAGTATAATGACATAGAATATCACCCACTAAAAAAGAATCTCTTGCATTTACTTCCTTCTCTAGCTCCCATCCCCTTCCTTAGCTTCTCCCTAACAAAACTTCCAGAAAAACAATCAATTATCACCTGTGGCCAGTTTCTCTCCTCCCTTATTTCTTGGCAATTCTCTCCTCATGCCGTCAAAGTTTTCTTGTCAAAGTCATCAGTGACTTTCCTTTTGCTCATCAAATGACCAATCCCTGGTTCTTATCTTACTTAACTAAGTAACTCCCTTAACTTACTTATCTGACACAGGTGCTTATTCCCTAATTTTCAGTGTAGCTTTGGGAACACCATTCTTCCTTGATTCTTCTTTTACCTCACTGGGTACTTTTTCTATCTTTAACAGTTTCTTCTCATCTCCCTAAATAGTTCTTCTCATCTTTGGGTATCTCGGGGCTATATCCTTAGACAATGCCTTTTCTTTACCCAACAGTCCCTCACTTTGTGATTTCATCAGATCTCATGGCTTTAATACCTTCTAAATATTAACAACTCCAAAATTTCTGTCTCCAAACTTGACCTTCTTCCCTGAACTCCAAACTTACAGATTCAAATGCCTACTTGTCATTTGCATTTATTTCATTGTATTGCAAACCTCCTAAAGTTAATATTGTGTGTCTCCAACTGTGCTCCAATTTCTGCCTTTTGCTCCCCAACATTGCTGTTTTACTAAAGGGAAACTCCTTACTTCCAGTTGCTCAGGCAAAAGTTAAAAAAAAAAAGGAAAAAATAAGTAAAACTAAAGAACAAAATCAAAGATCATGGAGTTGTCCTTCACTCTATTTTTTCCCAAACCCCACTTCTAATTTTTCAGGAAATCCTGTTGGCTCTACAGTCAAAATACCTACAGAATTGATCCATTTGTCATGTATTTCATTATGATCATCTCTATTCAACCTGCCAAATATTTTGTCCACGTTACTACTGTGGTCATCTAGCTGGTCCCCCTGCTTCCACACTAGCTCCTCCTGTGGTCTACACGCAACACAATAAGAGTATCTTTTTACAGCTTGAGTTAGATCATGCTCTTTTCTTCACTATCACCAATTGGCATCCCATTTCAGTCAGAATAAATACCATAGACTTTGCTATGGCCTAACAAGCTTTTAAGATCAGCCCCTCCACTACTTTTCTAACGTCATCTCCTCATTTTCTCTTCCTTTGGCTCAATTTCCCAGTCTAGTGTCCTTGCTGTTCCTTAAACATTCCATTTAAGCTTCTGCTCCAGAGCCTTCCCTGATCCCTCTTCTTGGGACACTCTTTCCCCAAATATCCCATAAGTCACATGCTTCCTTTCTTCAGATCCTGCTCAAATGCCACCTTATTAGTGGGACTTACCTGGTTACTGGATATAAAAATAACACTACCTGCCCTAAATTTCTATCACCTGCCCTATTGCTATTCATTTGTTAATTTGTTTGTTGTCTACCTACTCCCACATGGAAAATATATGTTCCCTGAGGGCAGCATTGCTGAACACATGACAAAATATACATGTAACACAGGACAGTGCTTCTTAAACCTGAAGGATCATTACAGTCATCTGAATAGCATGTTAAAAATGAAAAATTTCAGATTTTTTTGCATAGTCACTGCAACATTCAAATAGATGGTAGAGCAATGTTTACTGGATAACAAAGGGTCAGTAATTATTTGTTGAATGAATGAAGGACTGCATGTGTGTATAACCAGTGATTCACTCCCCACTCTTCAGGGGAGTGAATTATTATTTCCCTTTTTACTAAGTGCATATCTTAACTGAGTGCAACACTTGTTGAAAGGCACCGAAACAAGTAGAAATATAGATTATCTCTCAATTTATTTTGTTTGTTTTTAGTTAATTAAAGGGATTACTGTCATGGTTAATAAAATTAAGCCTAATCACCATAATCTCACAGAACAATCTTTCCTCAATCTTGGAATGAGATTGTCAGGTGTTGAAAAGTCCATTTGAATAATATAGGTCAGGTTCAGGTAGACAAACATAGGTTGGAGTGGGGAAAAACAAATTTTTGGAAGAGTATAATTAGATGTATAATAGTTATAGAGCTCTACCCTCTAAGTAACAATACACAACTGAAATCATCTGAAACTATGAGGATATTTAACAAGAATTCTGGATGTGTGGTAGATTTTAGGATTAGCTAATTTAGTACCTCAATGATGACACTTGTCTAGCTATTGATGAACCACCATTTTTGGTGGTTTGGCTTTTCACGGTTATGATTACTGCATCATGGTGGCTATATGGTTACTGTAGCTCTAGACTTTATGTCCTCCTACAATTACATCCATGAAATATATGTATGTATAAGAGGAAATGTGGGGGAATTTCTCCTTACATATCTATCTTTAAAATTTTTTTAATGTTTATTTTTGAGAAAGAGAGACAGAGCATGTGTAGGGGAGGGGCAGAGAGAGAGGGAGACACAGAATCCGAAGCAGGCTCCAAGCTCTGAGCTGTCAGCACAGCCTGACATGGAGCTTAAACTCACGAACCATGAGATCATGACCTGAGCGGAAGTCAGATGCTTAACTAACTGAACAACCCAGGTGCCCCTCTCCTTACATATCTTTTGACTAGGAAGGAAAACTATTCCCAAAGTCTCTTAGCAGAAGCTCCCAGATTGTGCCCCATGTCCAAGTCTGAAATTCAAAGTGTCTGATAAGCTGAGTGTTGGATGTTTTGGGTTTTTATAATGCAAGGCAGACTGCCAGGAAATAGGCATTTCTGGAAACAGGAGTGCCAGAACAAAAATGGTGAATACCTAGTATAAAAGTAGAGGAATGCACATTTTTAATTTAAATTTGTGAACAATTTTCTCCCTTTCAATCTTCTTTCCAAGACCAAGGCTTTCTCTGGATCTCAGGAGGTTGGTGGAACATTTTTGTGAGTAAAAGAATGAAGAAGGGCACCTGGGTGTCTCAGTCAGTTAAGCGTCCAACTTCAGCTCAGGTCATGATCTGACTCACTTTCCTGAGTTTGAGCCTGTGTCAGTCTCTGCTGATAGTTCAGAGCCTGGAGCCTGTGTCTCCCCCTCTCTCTCTGCCCCTCCCCTGCTTGTGCTCTGTCTCTGTCTCTGTCTCTCTCTCAAGAATAAATAAACATTAAACACAAAGAATAAAGATAAGAATGTGTTTTAAGGAGTAATTGCTTTGGTATCCCTAAACCTAAATGGGTTTTACTAATCTTTTTGTTTCATACCTATTTGTAATCGTTGTAGAATTAGGGTTTTTGATGATATATGAGCATCTTGTTCATGAGTGGTTACTGAAAATAGTTAATTATTTTTTGAAATAAGCTTTTAACCTTAGAGTAGTTTCTGGTTTACAGAAAATTTGTAAAAACAATATAGAGTTCTGTGATACCCTATACTCAATTTCCTGTTTTTCATATTTAAATATCATACATTTGTCACAATTCTTGGATCAATATTGATTCATTAGTATTAACTAAAGTCCATACTTTATTCAGATTTTCTTTGTTTTTACCTAATGTCTTTTTGTTGTCGTTCTTCCAGAATGCCATCCAGCACACCTCATTAATGGTTATGTCTCCTCAGCTACTTTTGGCCATTAAAATTTCTCAGACCTTCCTTGTTTGTAGTGTTTTTGACAGTTTTAAGGAGTACTGGTCAGGCACTTTGTAGAAATCCCTCCATTGGGATTCGTCTGATGTTTTGCTCATGATTGGCCTTGAGGAATGTGCTCTTGGGAGAAAGAACACAGAGGTAAAGTTTGATTCTCATCACATCATATCAAGGGAACACACTATCAACATGAGTTATCACTGTTGATATTTACCTTGATCACCTGGCAGAGGCAGTGTTTGTCAGGTTTCTCTACTGGAAAGTTATCCTTTTTCCCTCTTGTTATACTCTGCTGTTCGGGAAACAGCTGCTACGAATCGCTTAAAGACAGGGCAGTTATCATTTATCTTATTCTTTTTTTTAAAAATATAATTTATTGGGGCGCCTGGGTGGCGCAGTCGGTTAGGCGTCCGACTTTAGCCAGGTCACGATCTCGCGGTCCGTGAGTTCGAGCCCCGCGTCGGGCTCTGGGCTGATGGCTCAGAGCCTGGAGCCTGTTTCCGATTCTGTGTCTCCCTCTCTCTCTGCCCCTCCCCCGTTCATGCTCTGTCTCTCTCTGTCCCAAAAATAAATAAACGTTGGAAAAAAAAAATTAAAAAAAAAATATAATTTATTGTCAAATTGGCTTCCATACAACACCCAGTGCTCATCTCAACAAGTGCCCTCCTCAATGCCCATCACCCACTTTCCCCTCTCCCCCACCCCCATCAACCCTCATTTTGTTCTCTGTATTTAAGAGTCTCTTATGGTTTGCCTTTCTCCCTTTCTGTTTGTAACTTTTTCTCCCCATCCCTTCCCCCATGGTCTACTGTTAAGTTTCTATAATTTATCTTCTTGAGGGAGGAATATCCATATAAACTGTGTGGAATTCTAAACAGATTTCTCTCTTCTTTCCCATTTCTTTATTTAATTGCTTATTAATATCAGTATGAACTGGTGAATATGTATTTTATTCTTTGGGTTATAATCCAATATTACTTTAGTTTGCTCAAATTGTTCCAGCTTTGGCCACTGGGAGATCTTTTAATTAGTCCTGTTCCCTTTGACATACTTCCATTATTGCATGTGTGTATGGGTGTGTGTGTGTGTGTGTGTGTGTGTAGCACTACAAGGTGCTTCAAGCTCATCTTGTATATTTCTTGCCATATTCCTGCAGTAATGGCATTTCTCCAAAGAGCCCTGTTTCCTTTCATTGAGAATGGTGTTAGAAGCCAAGATCTGCATGCTAGATACCATGGCCTCCTGGTATCTCAGCCAACAGACCAAGGAAATATATATGTGTATATACATATCTATAAACATTTCTATATTGTAACCATCTGTCATTACCCTAAACATGAGTTCATGTGGTATCTTCAACTCTAATTTATTACTGCTTGCATCTTGCTAGTCTCTCCTCTTGCTTGTCTTTAACATTGCATTCCAACAATGAGAAATCTGGTCCCTACCATCCATCATCCATTTACTTAATTTTTCAATTACAGTGTACTTTCAAAATTGTTAGCTCGCACCCCCATGGAATACAAATGCAGTACAGTGCTTGCTTGCAGTTCCCTTTACTTTTTGTATTTCAAATTCCACTCATTTTTAAAGTTGTAAAGTTAGTAGTTGTCCCCCAATCCTTTTCAGTGAAGATGTTTCATACCTTTGTAATATTGTTGGATTCCTTTGTCACATACTACTTCCCATCCTGTGATCCCTGGCCTCCTAAATGATTTTTCTTGAGGTTTGCATACATTAAGGTTCACACTTGGTGCTGCACAGTTCTTTGGGTTTTCACCAGTGTATTGAGTCATCTATCTGCCATTACTGTATTGTGAGGAATAGTTCTGCTGTCCTAAAAATCCCTTGTGTTCCATCTGTTAATCTCTCCTTCCCTCCCTACCCCCCAGACCTCTGGCAACCACTGATCTTTTTTTTTTTTAACTGCTGATATTTTTAAATTATATCTATCGTTGCTTTTATCAGAATGTCATATAGTTAGCATCAAATAGTCTTTAGCCTTTTCAGACTGGCTTCTTTCACTTAGAAATATGCATATTTTCCTTTCAAAGATGCATATTTTCTCTTTGTTTCTGCTTTTCTGTGGCTTGAAGATGACATACTTAAGTATGGATATTTTATTTTATTTTTGTACATTTATTTATTTGGATATTTGGGGGGGTAGGGATATTTATACTGCTTATTGTTTTATAACTTTACTGAATATGTGGTTTGGTATCTCTCATTAATTTTTGAAAGTTCTGTCATTAATTTTGGAAATTATTTCAAATATTTCTTCTGTTTAGTTATCTCTTTCTTCTCTTCTGGTATTCCAATAATATATATGTTATAGCTTTTGTAGTTGTCCCTCAGTTCTTGGATGAGCTATTGCTTTTTCTTCTTCTTTTTTTCTCTTTGTAATATATATTAACTTGTGTTCAAGGTCACTGATTCTTTTCTTGGCTTTGTTGAGTCAATGGATAAGACATCAAAGGCATTCTTCATTTCTATTATTGTGTTTTTGATTTCTAGCATTTCTTTTAGATTCGTTCTTAGAGTTTTCATCTCTCTGTTTATGTTATGCACCTTTTCTTGTATGTATTGTATTTTCCATGAAATTTTAATGTATTAATTGAAATTATTTTAAATTCTCTGTCTGATAATTCCAGCATCTGTGGCATATATGAATCTGGCTCAGATGATTGCTTTGTCTCTTCAGTCTGTGTTTTTTTCTAGCTTTAAGCATGCTTGTAATATTTTATTGAAAGCCATTGTATCAAGCAATAGAAACTGAGGTAAATAGGTCTTTGGCATGAAGAGTTATAGTAATCTTCCTAGGACTTGGCTGTATTTAATAACTGCTATAGCTACAGATGCCAGAGACTTCAAACTCCTCTGGGTCTTTGCTTTTGTCTCTTCTCTTGGTTGTGAGCTTCCCTTAGTACTCCTTCTCAGAGACAATCTGTCTTGTAGCTCTTTCAGCTCTAATCCATGGTTATCACACTGGAACCTTTTTGTGTGGTGGTAAGATTTGGGGAGGAAGAGCATTCTATAATGTTCTAATTAAATTTCAGTCTTTTAGTGGCCTTGTATCCTGGGATCATGACATTCACAATTATTTTTCCCTTCCCCTTTTTTAGTTTGGCCATGTCTTCAGCTTCTTTCTCTCTTTCTTTCTTTGGATGGGAATGATAATTTCCAAACTATGCATGTCAGAGCTAAACGTGAAGATCTCCCTATTAAGTTACTTTTGATCCATGCTCTTTCCCCCAACTCTTGTTTGGCATTTCTTTCTACCTTTGGATAAATATTCTATGGAAGATGTGAGTTTATTTATTGTAAGGCCTCATTCATCAGATACTCTCTTACCCTCTAAGATTCTGACAATATTATAGTTATACTTAGTTCTAGATCGGAATATCAGCTACTCCATGAAATCTCAGGTTTCCTCTCGCTTGGTTAGAATGAGTCTTTCACTATGAAGCAATTTGAACATTTCTTGATCATAGTGTTCATCAAATTATATTACAGATATTTCTTTATTCAAAAATAAGTCCACTTGCATTTTCATATTTGATGCTCTTCATTGTAATTGAACAATTTTTAAATTTGTTGTTTAATGTTTGTTTTTCACTTTACAATAATACTTCCATAAGTGAAAGAGGTATGTTCTTATTGTTCAACACTGTATCTCCATTCATTTATTGAACAAGTATTTTTGAATGTTTACTAGGTGCTAGGCTATTAGACAAGGAATTGGGGATATTAGTAACAAGAAAAATGTATTTTCAGGTCTCTTATAGCCTAGCAATAGAGGGAAATACACACACACACACACACACACACACAGATTATATAATAGTAATAAGTACCACAAAGGAAATAAAGGACATTGGGAATTAAGACTAACTATGTGTTAGGGGCCCATCAGAATAGATCTCTTCAGAGATGACATTTAGGCTGAGATCTTAAGGGTACAAAGGAGTAAGACACCAGAGGATAGTAGAATTGTGTCTAGCTTTCCAATCTGAGTATTCATATTGTATGACACTAAGGTAGAAAGGATTTTAATTTTTTTACACTGAGTACTTCTGAGTCAACAATTATGCACCATATATTTGTGTTCATAATATATATAGTAGCACATCGTAGGAAAGGTTACCTCCAAGGAAGAAAGAAGGGTTTATGAGTAGGTTTACATTTGTAGCTGCCAAACACTGAGATTGGATCACATGTTATTTAATTTAATTCTACTACAACCTTGAAAGCCATTATTGTTTTTTACATACAAGACTAATCGGAACCTCAGAAGACCCACGTTTCTAATCCAAGTCCATAGAACTAGTAAGTGGGAAAAGTAAGATACAAATCCAGGAGTTTATGATGCCAAATTTCTTGTCCTATTGACCATATCATGTTACTTCCTAACAACAAATACTGTTGAGTAAATAAATAAGTTAAGGCTGGAAAATCTGCTAAATATGGACATTTAAGTCATGGTTATACTATAGTATAGAATACATACTATAGTATATAAAATTTAGAATTTTAAGTATTCTTGATTGGGTATTTTAAGTTATCTAAATTTTATGTGGGTGAATTGTTCTATCTCAGTTTTGCAATACTGTGCTTATTTCTATGAACCATTCGTAATAAACTAATGTTTACCAGGCTGAAGGTGGCCAGAAGCTCAGGTTTTCAATCTGGATGTTTATATCTTACAAACAGAAGTGAAAATATAAACCATTAAGCGGTGGGGTTTGTCACCTAACCCAATATAGGAATGTATAGCATTCAAAAGATCAAAACAAAATGTGTTTTGGAAACAGTTTGGAGACGTTTTATATTCAATGGATTCTAAAAGTGTTAGCCCCTTTCACCTATAGCCTCTGCAGCTGATAGCCTTCTGTTCACCAGAATGGGGAAATATGTTTCATATTAAGTGATGGCATAAGCATCTGTTTCTGTCATTTTGACTGCTCATCAGCTTCATTTCACATATGCAAATGATATAAGCTCTTTAAAAAAGAGCCCCATGGTGTAATTGACATTGTATTAAGGATTGTAAAATTTGTTATTCTCCTGGACCTTGATTTAACCCTTGGGTAAACTTTGAGTGCAATTCATGGCTAGACATTTAGAATATCTGATCACTTTAGGGAAGGCCAAATCCAGATTACAGGTGTGTAGAAAGGTGGGAAGTATAATTTTAATGTCAAATGAAGAGACGGTTAAGTAGACTGAGCCCTGGGACAGGTTGAGAAAATCTCTCGATTATTTTGATTTACTCAGGAGGGCAAAGTCTGAGTTTGCTGTTAGTGTGTCTTTATGTCCACTCCAATACCTTGTAATCTCCTTTTTTTTTTTTTTTAGCAGAAGGAGGCCCAAGCTCCATCTTTGATAGAATAGTAGCTAACTGAAATGCCATAATACTATTTTGTTTTCAATATATCCATTTTTCAGATTACCTTCTATTTGTGGCAAATACTACTGTGAATTGGTTACTTGTATTTTTTTTCACTTGAAATACAGCCACATAAGTAATAAAGACATTCAATTTAGAGAAAACAATATGAGAAAAGCAACAGTAAAAGTGGCATATAAACATAGTAATATCGTTCATTCATTCAACAAGTATTGAGCATGTATTAATGCCAATCTTTATTCTAGACATTGGAGGAAATAATAATAAATAAGATAGATATGATCCCCTTTAGCAGCTATACAACTTAGAGGGGAAAGCAAATAAGAAAAACAAATAAATGAATGAATATAAAATATATTATATTGTGATAAATTCTAAAAACAGAGGTTAAGGGGATAGAGAGTAAAGGGGTGTGTGTGTGTGTGTGTGTGTGTGTGTGTGTGTGTGTGTCCATGGGCATGTGTTCACTATTGTAAATAGGGGATACTCTGGGGGAAGTTTTTTAAGGATGACTTGAATAAATTGAAGTAGTTCTCTATATAAGTATCTTGGACAAGGTAATTAAATGTAGAAGGAACAGCAACTATGAAGTCCTGAGGCACAATAAACTTGGTGTGTTAGGAAAATAGCAAGAAAGCCATGTGGCTTGGCATGAGTGAATTGGCAGATAGTATAGAAAGATAAGGTAAAGGAGGAAGAAGTGTGATATCATGCAAGCCCTGTTCACCATGGCAAGGAGTTTGCACTGCATTCTGAATGTGATGGAAAGTTGTTGGAGATCTTTAAGTCAGGTTGTGCTTTGTTAAAAAAATATATCTTCCTGGTGATATTTACAGATGATAAAGAAGACTTTATGCAAGAGGAGACGTCTGCATTAAGTTTTAATGGGGGTTTTACAGTAAGGGAGACAGATTGGGTTCAATTCCCAATACAAAACAACTAGGGATTTATATCCAAGGAGTAGGATGGGGTCAGTGGCTAGACAATTACTAGGAGGAAACATCAGGGGTCAACGGGATTTCAGCTAGACAGACTTGACAGTATTCTTGCTGAAGGCTGGCCAGAGTGATAAGATATCAAGGGTGGTCAGATACCAAAATGTGGGATATAAGGAATTTGGTTAGATATTGAGGGTAGGGGATTCTCACTAAACTGATCCAGCAGGATTCTTGCTGAAACTGGATTCAGCAGGCCAAGGACAGAGCCCAAGGTTGGAGCCTGCTAGAGAAGACAGAGGAGCCTGACTCAAGTTTGATCAAGGAGAGAGCCCTTGTCAATTTTACATTTGGAAATGCCGCTTTGGAAATTTTGTGGAGAACCAAATGTACTGGGTCACAAGTTGAAGTAAAGAGGTGAATAGGAAGGGATTGCAGTGCTCTAGGTGAGGGACAATGGTGAATTGGCTGCTAAGTACAACTGTACAAACTGAGGATCAAATAGGAGCTGAAATACAGCTAGAGCTTTGCTCCTCAACCTTTGTGTCCTGGCATAGAGTTGTTTTTACATACAGGAGGAAAGTCCCTTTTCTAATCTTTGCAAAGTCATCTGTTAAGCCATGTGCTCACAGAAGGGGCATATTTTTCTAAATCTCACAGATGCTTCATTTTCTCATCCAGCTATATGCCTGCCCAAAAAGTGTGTACCTTTCAAAATGTTACACAATGACAATTTTTTTTCTTTTTTTTTCAGTTTGTCTTTTCACTTTTTTTTATTTAATTTTTTAAAATTTACATCCAAATTAGTTAGCATATAGTGCAACAATGATTTCAGGAGTAGATTCCTTAGTGCCTCTTACCCATGTAGCCCATCCCCCCTCCCACACCCACTGCAGTAACCCTCTGTTTGTTCTCCGTATTTATGAGTCTCTTAACACAATGACAATTTTAGTCCAGTAGCATCCTTGCTTCTACTATGGTTGTGATGATGGAAGTAGAGAGAAGATAAGTTTCAAGAGCTTAATCAGTAGGATTTGCCAATATATTACATATATTAGTTGAATAAAAGAGAGAAGTCAAGAATGTCTCCAAGGCTTTTGACCTGAACGACTGGGTGAGAGGTATTGCCACTTAGTGAGATGGGGAAGCATAAGGAAAGAGGTAAGTTTTAAAGAGGGCAAGTTTTGTTAAAAGGATTTTTTTTGGACATGTTAAAAGTGAGATGCCTATGAGACATTTAAGTGGTGATGTTTAATACTAAGTAGTGTACATAAATCTGAAGTACAAATGAAAGGTTACAAAGGGGTACATATTTGAGAGTATCTGTACAGATAATATTTAAAGTTGAATGTGTGACTAGTGAATGAATGTAAGTTGAAAGAGAAGTGGGCTGAGGATTGAGGCCTGGAGCACTCTGACTTTTAGAGATCAGAAAGAGCAGAAACTAGCAAGAAGACTGAAAAGGAGCAGCCAGTGAAGTAAGAGAAAAGCTCAGGATAGTGTGATATCAGAGAAGCCAGATTAAGCATGTGTTTGAAGAACAGTAGAGTGATCAACTATGCTAAATGCAGCTAATAGGTTCAACCCAATGAGAACTGAGGACTGATCATTGGATTTGGCAAAATGGAGATAAGTTATTACCCTGATAAACATGGTTTGCTAGTGTGCAAGAAACAAAATGTCTGATTAGAATGGATTGAAGAAAAGCATGGGGATAAAGAAATAGACCCAAAAGGTATGGAAAAAATTAATTTTAAAAAGTTTTTATTTTAACTCCAGTTAGTTAACATACAGTGTTAGTTTCAGGTGTACAATATGGTGATTCAACATTTCCATACAATACCCGGTGCTCATCATGACAGGTGTATTCCTTAATCCCCATCACCTGTCTAACCCATCCTAACTACCACCCCATCCCTCCTCTCTGGTAAGCATCAGTTTGTTCTTTATAATTAAGGGTCTGTTTCTTGATCTCTCTCTCTCTCTCTCTCTCTGTCTCTCTGTCTCTCTCTCTCGGAAAAAAAAATTAGCAGCCTTGCCATAAAGGGAATAAGAAAAATGGAGTGGTAAGTGGAAGGTGATGTGGGGTTTGGGTGATGGTGGTATCAATACTTATTTATATAATGATGGGAATGATTCAGTAGGTGGATGATGAAGATGGGAAGTAAGTGAGTTTTGAGAGATTCCTTTCCTATTTTAATATTCCTATGTTTGTAGATAGGATCTTGCGATTCAGGAAGTTAAATGAATTGTCCAAAATCACACCATTAGCTAGTAGCCTAAGGTTTCAGATTCCTAGCTCAGAACCACCTTTACCACTTACATTGTTTGAATGTGTCTAATCTCTGGGCTAAGGTACTTGGGAAAGCATATAGAATTTGACCTTATCTGTTTTCATATTGTCTTCAAGGAGCTCAAGGATGAGAAAAGTCTCAGGAAACAATATACCATACCAAAAGAATACCTGAATTTTTGGAACAGGCATTAATTTTTGTAGGCATACAAGGAAAGAGTGGTGATGAATGAGTCATTGCTGTAAAGTATTTTGGGTTAAAAGAAATACATAAAAGGAGACATTCAAGAATGATTCTAGTATCTTCACAAGGCAATAAAGTGCACAAATTGATTAGAACCAGGACAACGGGTGGGTAGCAACCGCAGTGAGTTCAGTAGATAAAATGATTCCAACCTGTTAAAGGATGTGAAGGGCCTGGGAGAAGTTTCAGCTAACTGTGGCAGGAAATGGAAAGCTATTGGTTTCCTGAGGTGGAGGATTCGGGTGACATCATGTTAATTTTATTTGTCAAAGGGATGGGTGAATCTTTAAAAATCTGAAAAGTTTTTAAGTCAGGGTAGGCGACAGGTAATAGTAACAGAAATCAGTGAAAGCAAAGAAAGGTTGCAGGAGATGTTCAGTTCAGTTTGAATTATGGGCAAATATACAACAAGAATTGGTGAAGACACATTTGGCATCAAAAACTTGGAGCTTGGATAAATAGGAGGAATTAAAGGTAGAATATTATGAGGCCATTATATAAAGTTGAATGTTGAATCTATGATGATGTGGTACAAAAGCAATTTGGGGTAATGGAGGAACAGGGGCTCAAGACAGAGTTTTTGCAGATACTCACACTCTAATTTCTTTCAGCTTCCGTTTCTCCTACTCTGAACTGTGGTTAATATTATATACCACATACCATATTCACAGCGGTTGTGAGACTTTCATGAAGTGAGAGATGTGAACATTCTTTGAAAATACGTGGTGTTATTTCAGATGCAGGGTGAAATTGTAATGACAAATGACATAAACATGATCAAATAGGACGGCATTTTGGGTTATTTAAAAAATAATGAGGTTATGAAAAGGTAAAATTATGTATCAAAAAGAGTGGCTTTAATAGGTTTTGTCAGGACTGGCTGTTGGATCTTCCTGCACATATGAGTTCCAAACTTTCAATTCAAACTGGAGTTTGAAAATGTAAAACAACTGCAACAGAAGAACATTTTAAAAATTCAAGTTGAGAAAACCGAAGTTGTGTAACTGTTGCTTTAAAGAAGCAGCTGGTAGCATATGTCAGGACAATTTGCAGCTATTATCACCTCTTTAAGATACTGAGAAAATTGAATTGCTGACTAATGTAGTTGGGGGTGAAGGTCACCTTTCAAGAACCCAGTGACTGCAGTATGATCCTATTTTAAAAATCCATCTTTGCAAAGTTGCATTTAGAAAAGAGCTTTCCTCTTACAACAAGTTATATTTTATTTTAAGATACATCAAGTTTGACTATATATATATATATATATATATATATATATATATATATACATATACAGTGAGCGTAATATATATTTGTATCACTGGAAGAAAAGCCCATCTTCCTTACCTTTTTCTGTTCCCCTTCTGCCTGTAGACACCAGTTGTGGGGAAGTGGGATTAGGAGGAATTTGGATGACGGTAAAAGGAAAAACAAGACAAATTAACAATTCAAAGGTATATTTTTTATGTAATTTTTTTACTGAGGTGTGGTGATGTGGGACAGATGTTTATGTTGCCGTGAGTGCACTGTTATCTGTTAGGTTCTAAGACAAAGATAGAACCTGACTTGGTGTGAACAGGAGAGAAACTGCTCTGCATTAAAATGTAAAATGCTGTCTCCACTGTTGGCAGGAAAAGCTTTTGCAGATAAATTTACATTTGAGAAAATATTGTTTTTCCATGAGAGTGTGTTTGCATGTATGTGTGTATATGCATTGTGATCTGATAGTTGAAAGTGTGAAAGTGTAAGGTGAAGGCATATCTTCACCTTACCACTGGTGGTGACCCTTCAAAATGCATATTGCCTGGCATATAGTAGGGACATGATATTTTATGTTTGGTGTCTCATTTAGTTTGGGCTGCTGTAACAAATACCATAGACTGTGTGGCTTATCAACAACAGAAATTTGTTTCTCAGGGTTCTAGAGGCCAGAAGGCTGAGGTTAGGTTTCCAGCATGGCAAATAGCATCCTCACATGGCAGAGAAGAGAGAGAAAGCAAGTTCTTTTGTGTCTTTTTATAAGGGCACTATCTTATTCTGAAGGCTCCGCCCTCACAGCCTCGTTACCTTGCAAAGGCCATATCTCCTAATACTATCACTTTGGGGGTTAGGATTTCAATGTGAATTTTGAAGGGACACAAGCACTCAGTCCATAGCATTTGGAAAACTGACTGATGAGAAAGCCAAATATACTGAAAGCCATCAAGATCAACTAGATTTGGAGTGTCAAAACTCTCTATCAGTGTGCAGTGTTGTGCTGGAGCCCTCCATCACCTTTTTCTAGAATGAATGAACTTCAGAAAATGTACTGGAGTGCTTAGTTGTGTTTCACTGTGAGCTTTGGATAGGGGGGAAGGCAATGGGTCCTATGACAAGATTGAGAATTTCTTCCAAATGAGGATGGGGATTTGTATTTGTAGGGACTCATTTTTGAGGATTGAGAAGAGGAAGGACTTACAGGAAATAAATCTGGAGACTGTGCATCACCATTTAAGAGAGCCCCGTGTAAATAGCTAACTTTTATTTTATAGTTTGTTCCCTCAGACTATGAGAAAAAAATGTATTCAGTATCCCAGTCTAATTTTTTTTTTCTTTACCTTAACTTACTTTAATTGTGTCCAGAACATCAGAAAAATCTGATAAAAACACACAGACTTGTGTTAGAGTTTTGGGGAATTTGTATGTGGTGGTGGTAGGCATATAGAGAACCTATGGACCATCTAACATGATTAGTTCTACCGGCCTTTTCTTAGTTTTACATTTTGGAAATAAAATGCAGCCTAGGAGTTAGGAAAAGAAAATCATAACAGAGATGTCCGGCAACATGCCAGACAAATTGGCTTTGCTGAAACCTTTGGTGTGTTAGGATTTTGGCTTTGACATTAATAGTTTGGAGACATAAGGGCCTTTAATATCCAATAAGAAGGCAAACTGATTTAGACCATTTTAGCCAATGCAGTGGTTAATTTTTTTGTGCCAACCTGATTGGGCCACAGGGTGCCCAGTATTTGGTCAAACATTACCCTGAGTGTTTCTGTGAGGGTGTTTATGGATGAGATTAACATTTAAATCTGTAGACTGAATAAAGCGGATTGCCCCTTCATGATGTGAGTGGGACTCATCTAATCAGCAGAAGACCTGAATAGAGCTAAAAGGCCCTTCCCTGAGAGATAATTCTTGCCTGAGGGGCTTTGAATTAGGGCATTGGTATTTCTGCTTCTTAGACCTCCGGACTTGGACTGGAACTAAACCATCAGCTCTCCTGGATCTCCAGCTTGCCAGTTACTTTGCGTATCATAAGACTTACCAACCTCCATAATCATATGAGCCATTTCCTTACAATAAATCTCAATCTTCCCCTCTCTCTCCCTCTCTCCATCTCTTATTGGTTTTGTTTCTCTGGAGGACCCTGACTCATAGAGCTGCTGTCTTTAGTTGATCTTTTAATATACTTGCTTCCTTCATTAGTAAGTTCTCCAAAGGTACTATATTTACTATTTCCCTACTGCATGCCAGGCACTGTGCCAGCTGCTGAACATTCAGTACACAACACTACAGATATTGTCCCTTCTGTTTAAGCTCACAGACTAGTTAGCGATTGACAATACACAAAAAAAATGTATAGAGAATCTTGTACTTACAACATAGAAAAAGGAGAGCGCACAAAGCCTGCTCCAGGACATGGAGAAGGCTTCCCAGAGACAGTGGCATTTAAGTTAGGTCTTGAGCAATGAATAGGAAATACCCTGTGAAGGTGTTTGAGAGTCAGGGTGGAAAAAGAGTCTTTACAAAGGCTCTACACTCAGATAGGACTTTGCAGGTTTAAGGTATTGATGTGTCTGGAATGTAAGGAGGGAGAAAAAAAATGTTAATTGAAAGGGATCAGATTACGCTGGACCATTAAGCTACATTAAGAATTTGAGATTAGATTCTAAGAGCAAAGGTAAACCATGTTAAACCTTTACTCAGAATGTGACACCATCAAGCCCTGTTCCTTGAAAGAAAAATGAAATCACTCTGAATGAATGCCAGCAGGACAAAGGTGTCTGTGGAAGACCATTTGGGGTGACAGATAGTTATCCAGATGAAATAGGACAATTGCTTTGATTTGGGTGTTGTCAGGGAAAATAGAAGGAAGTAGATAGATAGTTGCATCATTTACTAAGTGAAGGAAAATTGGAGTCAAGCAGACTTTGTGGGATGATCAAGAATTCTGCATTAGAGTGATACAGTTAGGTGGCTGAGATACCCATTCTGAAATGTTAAATAGGGAGGTGGAGCTTAGAATATATAAATGTTGGAGTCTTAAATTAATTCAAGTCATGTGCCTGGAAAAGGTGGCTAAGGGCAGTGGTGGGGGCTATAGAAGGGAAAGAAAAGAACACCCAAGACTAAACCCGAGGCATGCCCAACATTGTCAGGTTAAGAATGCTGGAACAGGGGCATTTGCTTTATCAAGAGGAGCAGCTTTTCTACATTTGTAACTTGGAATGATTTGCAGTGATTTTGCACTTTACCCAAAGTGACCACTGATGACCTTTCTTGTAGTCTTTACCCTTTACCTAGAAATTCCTTCTCTTCCTCCCTTCTCTTCCTCAGTACAGCAAAGTCATTTTATTACCCTCTTTTCTGTCCCTGGATCAGAATAAACATTTATTCCTTACTCTCCAGGTGGTGTTAGGTTATCTGACTTTACTCAACCTCTCCCCACTCTGTAATTTAGCACCCAACTTCAATGTTTGCTGAATTTTATCTAGGACAGCTAAGCCCCTGAGGCATCTTCAGAAACAAGTAGGAGGTACTCAAAGCTCCTAACTAGGATTCGATTTAGGTTGCTGATTATTGGCCCCAGAGTTGGCTCAGGATTCTAAAGGAAAAGAAATGCTAACCCTTTCAGGACCTGCAAGTTTTTGCAGTCAATATCCATGGACGTAACTTTAAAAGTAGTTCAGTGTATTCTCCCACCCTGGAAAAGTACATTTTCAAGGGGAAGAGAATTAAGGCTGTTTCTTACCATAATCAGAGTCCTATTATCAAGGTAAAGCCAATTTTAAAATGTAAGGATTTTTAGATGTAGTAACCCCTAGAAATTTTTTATTTCAAACCTTTCTGTTCTTCATCCTTCTGGCTTTGAAGATAACCTTCAGAATGTAAATTGATGCAGCAAGGGTTGAAGCCCAGAACGAAAAATTCTGATGCAATATCTCAAAGAATGTTGTAGACTCTTTCTTCTGTACTCACTGCTGAGAACACTGTCAGTACTCAAAATGGAATAGCAGTAAGATTTTATTAGACATTAACTCAGTCCTTGCCTTGAGAGTTTGATCTCCTCTAACTAGTTAAAAAGCACTGTGTAGCCTATTTACCATGAACAGCTGCCTCTTTCATTCTGGCATCTGACTGAAGGTTTCAGACGGCAATCTATTTTATGTATTCAATTTCATAAAGCAGAATAAAGAGCTACATAGTTCTGCATCCTGGAATGAATAATGAGGTAGTGGGAGACTTTAGGTTCCATTTACTAGCAATTTTGTATGACCTAATATGTACCAAGATCTGGATTAATTATGAAAATATAAGACAAAATCACTAGGACAGATATAGAAAAATAATTACTGTATGTATTATAAAAGCAGTTTAAGTTCAGAAGTAGGAATGGCCCTGTGTTTACTATTATTATTTCTTAAATAATGGATTATTTCCAACAATGGCTACTATTGGCTATTTATTTTGTGTTGGTACTGTCTTAAGTGCTTTATACACTTTATCTGAGTTAATCTACACAACAACTCCTGAGGTCCATAGCCATTTTATAGTTGAGGAAATAAGAGGAATGTAATTTGTCCCAAATCTCATAACATAACCAGTAAGTGGAGAAGGGGGAATTCAACCCTTACACCATTTGATTTTAAGCTCCTTACATAACTAGTTTGCAAAATTGTTTCCTCAGAAAGGTGAATGTTAAAATGGGACCTGGGAGATGTAAATTCCAGAAAGATAATCCCAGAAATCTCAGAGAATTGGAGATGATGCATTTTCTAGGCGATTCTTAGGAACTTTATTTTTCTTCATGCACTGGAGATTTCACAGCAGAAGGGTGATGATGACCACGGTTAATGACCCTAAACTGACAAAGTTAAGGAAATACTTAAAGTGAGGTATTATTTCCTTGTAGTCTACTGATAGCTACCCACCCCATGTAAGAATGTAAACTTCTATATTCATGGTCATAAAAACAAACAAAATATTTGGTAGATTTTCTACTGCTAGTTGGTCAAAATGTTGCTGTACAATGAATTAAATCAGTTTTGTTGTTCCTTTTTCTTGGAAGGTACTATCGTAAATAGCATTTGACTTTTTTGGGGGTAATTTTAAATGGAATATTGTAAAGGAGTATATACCAGAATCACACATTTCTGTGTGGTTGATTCAATTTACTCAAATCTAATGGAAAAATGTGTTCATTTCCATTTAAAAAAATATCAACAGATTCAGAGCAAAAGAAAAATATAGCTAAAGCAATAAAACAAAAAACCCTACTTTTGCTGTTCGTGAATCTTTAGAAGCTGAGAGTGTAATATATATTGTACCGCTATTTTTGAAATAACATTATTTAGATAGATCTTCTCCACTAGTTTGGTATTAACATTAATATAAATTTCAAAGATATATAAATATTAATATATTTTAATGTCAGAAATTTTACATCCTGTAGGAGTTAAAAGTTAGTTACTTTTATTATCCCTTGAAATTTCGAATTCTACTAATTATAACCATTACTTATCTAATACATAAAGTAAAGCATTTTAGTAAATTGCTTTAAAATGAATGAATTAAATTCATATTTTATGCATAGATCATTTTATTCTTTACCATTTTCCTTATGGAAATTTGGTTTTTGCCTGACAAAAAGAATGCAATTTCTATTATTAGATTCTTATTTTCTTATTTATTTCCTCTTGTGTTACTCTTTTGCAGTTGGGATAAAATGCAGAATTAGATTTTGTGTCAAATTGCCTTAAAGATGTCAGTAATTTCCCCTTTGCCTCCCCAAAGAGGTCATTTTCCAGGCACTTGCCCTCCCTCTAGGTCCAGCATGAGATGTCCTTTCAGCGCTGCAATTTTCATCCTCAACCTTTCCATTTCTATTCAACTTTCAGACAATTCATCTAGGGAGCCAGGAGTGAGTTCCTGACCTCCCTTGGCCCATCAGGTCTTGTTTATAGAAATGACACTTTTGTGGTTAGCTGAGCTAGAAGTTCCTGTGCATTCTGGTGTCAAGTTCTCTATTTCTGGATGACCTAGATGAGAGAGGCCATATGTAAACCATAGAATAAATGACTTAAGTGAGAAGTGGTTTAGAGTGAGAGACACACAAATGCATAAGAACACAGAATATAAGGGACATACCCTCTCTTCTCCCCTGTAGCTTCCACCCCAACATCCCTTACCCCCCACCCCCGCATACCTAGCTGCCTGACAACTTTTTGGTTTTCAAGAGACTTTGCTGTCATTCTTATAGTGAGACTGATTGAGAGTGAAGTAAAACCAATTTTTCCTTGAAGTATATTGAGTGGGTATTTGTGCCTTGCAATCAAATGGGCATTGTCTAACACAGGCAAGAAAGATTCTTTATCTGCAGTCTTGAATGAGAAAGGATGCTGTATCAACCAAAGTATGTTTGATATATACTTGAAGCTAATAATTCTGTTTAGTGGATATATGTTTCCTCCTGTCCAGCATCCATTTTCTTCTGATAATTGCCATTCTTTTAATAATTATGCTTGGATTTTCCTTTGGGCAAATACCCCTTCTTACTTTTTAACTCATATAATTTGTACAAAGTTCATCCCTATGTCCAAACGTATTCAGAGATATGTGTTACTCAAGTTAGGTACATAGCACTCAATTCCAGGAATGTGTAAATGTACCACTGAGAAAGAGAAGTCAAGGGCTGTGTAAGTCTGGAGGTGCTGAAAGCAACCACATGGAAAAAACCCACCAAATGGTAAAGCCAACACAGAGAAAGCCATGCAACCTATGGCAGGACTGATCCTGGCATCATTGTTTGAACCCTGGGATCCAGCTGTATCAGAAGGAAGAATTATCCTTGAACTGTTTAGTTTTTGAAGACAATGACTCCCTTCTTCCTTTTTTCCCCCAAGGCAGTTTGAGTTGTTTCTGTCACATGCAGCTCATAATATTGACCTAAATACCCTGTGAAAATGACATGGGAAGCAGAAGACCTAAAACCTGCCCATAAATAATTTCCTATAAGTAAGATAAAGCAGATTAACAGGCATGTAGTCATTAGAAAACAGTACAAAATGTATTATTAAATGTCAGACTTTGAAATAATCTAAATATTGTCCCATGAGATGCTGATACTTTAGCATCTCTATTCATTATGTAGAATCTCTAATTTTGAATTACATTTGAAAGTGCTGCCCCATCTTCATAGTCAACAGATATGAAGACAAAGTACTTGGAATGGTGACAGGTAAGCACCTGTATTTTACATCAGATCATAAAGAAATCTGAAGAAAAATCATAAGAAAAGCATTGGCAGTTCACATTAGACAAAATAAATACACTAAGATATCATGAGAAAAATAAGCAAGCAAACATTTTCACCAACAGCAAAAAATAAAGCAAAAACTAAACCAACCAAACAAAACCAAGAGAGGAAATTTTGTTTTTGTTTTTGTTCTTAAAAATTGTTTGTTTATTTATTTCAAGATTTTATTTAAATTCAAGTTAGTTGACATGTAGTGTAATATTGGTTTCGGGAATAGAATTTAGTGATTCATCACTTATGTACAACACCCGGTGCTCATCATAACTAGTGCCCTCCTTAGTACCCATTACCTATCTAGCACATCCTCTACCCACCTTCCTCCATCAACCCTAATTTTGTTCTCTATAGTTAAAAGTCTCTTATGGTTTGCCTCCCTCTCTGTTTTTATCTTATTTTATTTTTCCTTTTGTTCCCCTGTGTTTCTTAAATTCCACATGTGAGCAAACTCATCTGGCATTTGTCTTTCTCTGACTGACTTATTTCACTTAGCATAATACACTCTAGTTCTATCCATGTTGTTGCAAATGACAAAATTTCATTCTTTTTGATGGCTGAGTAATATTCTGTTATATATATTTGTATGTGTATATATTGATGGCTGAGTAATATTCCATTATATATATTAGTATGTATGTGTGTGTGTGTATACACACACACACACCCACACACACACACAGACAAATCTTTATCCATTCATCAGTTGATGACCATTTGGGCCGTTTTCATAATTTGGCTATAATTGATAGTGCTGCCATAAACATTGGGGTGCATGTGCCCTTTGAATCAGTATTTTTGAATCCTTTGGGTAAATACCTGATAGTGCAATTACTGGGTCATTGGGTAATTCTATTTTTAACTTTTGGAGGAACTTCCATACTGTTCTCCAGAATGGCTGCACTGGTATGCATTCCCACCAACAGTGCAAAGGGTTCCCCTTTTTCTGCGTGTTCACCAACATCAGTTGTTTCCAGTTTTGTTAATTTTAGTCATTCTGACAGGTGTGAGGTGGTATCTCATTGTGATTTTGATTTGTATTTCCCTGATGATGTTGAGCATTTTTTCATGTGTATGTTAGTCCTTTGTATGTCTTCTTTGGAAAAATGACTGACTGTTCATGTCTTCTGCCCATTTCTTAACTGGATTATTTATTTTTTGAGTGTTGAGTTTGATAAGTTTTTTATAGATTTTGGGTACTAGTCCTTTATTCTATATGTCATTTGCAAATATCTTCTTCCATTTCATTGGATGCCTTTTAGTTCTGTTGATTGTTTCCCTCACTGTGCAGAACTTTTTATCTTGATGAGGTTTCAATAGTTCATGTTTCCTTTTGTCTCCCTTCCCTCCAGAGACATGTCTAGTAAGATGTTGCTGCAGCCAAGGTCAAAGAGGTTGCTGCCTGTGTACTCCTCTAGGATTTTGATGACTTCCTGTCTCCCATATAGTTCATATAGTTTGAATTTATTTTTGTGTATGGTATAGTATTCCATTGGATATTCTTTCCTGCTTTATCAAAGATTGGTTGACCATATAGTTGTGGGTCCATTTCTGGGTTCTCTATTCTGTCCCATTGATCTGTGTGTCTGTTTTTGTGCCAATACCATACTGTCTTGATGATTACAGCTTTGTAGTATTGCTTGAAGTCTGGAATTGTGATACCTCCTGCTTTGCTTTTCTTTTTCAACATGACTTTGGCTATTCAGGGTCTTTTGTAGTTCCATACAAACTTCAGAATTGTTTGTTCTAGCTTTGTGAAAAATGCTGGTGGTTTTGATAGGGACTGTGTTGAATGTAAAGATTGCTTTGGTAGTATACACATTTTAGCAATATTTGCTCATTCAATCCATGAACATAGAATGTTTTTCCGTTTCTTTGTGTCTTCTTCAGTTTTTTTTTCTTTCTTTCATAATGTTCTATAGTTTTCAGTGTACAAATCTTTTACCTCTTTGGTTAGGTTTATTCCTGGGTATCTTATGGTCTTTCGTGCAACTGTAAATGGGATCAATTCCTTGATTTCTCTTTCTTCTGCCTCATTATTGGTGTATAGAAACGCAACCAATTTCTGTATGCTGATTTTATATCCTGCAACCTTGCTGAATTTGTGTATCAGTTTTAGCAATTTTTTGGTAGAGTCTTTTGGGTTTTCTACATAGAGTATCATGCTGTCTGCAAAGAGTGCAAGTTTGACTTCCTCCTTGCTGATTTGGATGCCTTTTATTTCTTTCTGTTGTTTGATTGCTGAGGCTAGGACTTCCAGCACTATGTTGAACAGTGGTGAGAGTGGACATCTCTGTCATGTTCATGACCTTAGGGGAAAAGCAAGAGAGAAGATATTTTAAAATTGGTTATGTTAAGGTATTTTTTAAAATTCTTAATTGCCACTTAGAATTATCTCATCCATTTTATTGTGTATCATTGCCAACCAGGATACTAAATATATTTCATTTGTCATGAATGCCAATTTACTTTATGCATTTTTATATACACAGGTAAGCTGGTATAGCAGATGTGGAAAACAGAACAGAGCAAACCTCACTGAGCTCAGGGATTTCTAAGATGCCCATGTTTGGGCTTCAGGGACATCTGTGCTTCTCTGGAAATTGTCAAAATTTGTATAAATGTGCATTTTTTTTGCTTTAAGAGAAACTGTAATTTTCATCAGTTTCTTAAAGGTATCTATAATCCTAGAAAACATTATAATGTCCTGTCAACTTTGGGTCATTTAAAAGAAACTATTTATCATAGCTACATATTAATATATGCTATCATATTAAGATATTTTTGGCATTTTGAAGTAAACTACAGACAATGCTAAAGTCCTAAATAAATTTTAGAATTAAATACATTTTTCCTACGTATGATATATGCATACAGTCGAGTAATAACTCTTTCAGATATTTAGCTTAAAATATATAGTAGCAATTATTATCTGTATCAAAATTGTATTTTGACTAATTTTCATTTATTAACTATCTCTGTTGCTTTCTGGATGTTAACTTTATTCTGTTTGAGTGACTTTCTCCATTTTCAACACACAGCTCTTCACATAGCCCCTGACCTTTATAATCCTCCACTTTTCCAATAGTAAAGGTCTATCTCTTTTTATCATTTCCAGTTTGAAAAAACTTAGGGAAAATATTTGGTCTGTCTCACATACTCATTCCCATTTCCCTGAGGCAGAGAGGATGGGTACTATGGTTAGCACATTGTATTAAAACATGTTTGGAGTGAGGAGCAGGGATAAAAAGACGTACCCCACCCCAACCCAGGAGCCTATTATTCCTAGGAGTTAAGAAGGATGATGGGAAAATAAAATGATAAATCTTGGCTAGAGGGAATGTATTTCAGGAAGTAATGTGAAATATGGCACAAATATTTGAATTTGCATGGAAATTTGCAGGCAACTAGAGCAGTAGCATCCTCTCTGGGTTGTAAGAAGTATAGACTATAGAAATAGACGAGGGCCAGATTGGGAAGACTGTGTATGCTGTGATAAGGGATTGAAATTTTATCCCACATACCAGGGTGTTGTAAATATTGCATTAGCGTCATAGGAGGAAGAGGGATTTGTTAAAATGCAGATTCACCAACTCAACACTAGACACAAAGAACCCAAATCACTGGGGGCCCAAAAGCCTGCATTTTAAAAAAAGCACCTCAGGTGATGCTTATGTGCACTAAATACTGAAAATCTCTGCTAAGAAGAATAGAGAAGTAGGAAGAAACAAAATGGCACAAACTAAAACATCTGTTAATGTGGCTACAGGCCCCAGATTAAGTCGATTTTGTTCCACATGGCAACGTGTGAGTTTGAGGCACATGAGGGCATGTTCTGTGCATATGTCTCAGAGTGATTGTGTTCTAGCTAAACATTTCAAGGAAAACACCATGCAGTGGCATAGACTTTCAAGAATGAAAATGATGGTGAAATATCCCCACTTTAACTTATTCAAGAGAAGCTTTAAAATCCTAGAAAACTTGGGATCCCTCTAAGTATGTAAAGTTCTGTCTTTTAAAGAAGATGCAGAGGTTCTGAAAGACATGTTAGTGAAGGAGGCTGTAACCTGAGATCGCTAGCCAGAGAGATGCTGGTAATCAGCGTATTGTCCTTAATCAGGAGAATTCAAGTGTTAAATAAATATCCAGTTTGCTGGTAGGTTTTCCTGACTACCTTTATTAGTCAATTTTATTTATCAGCATCTATTAGGAAAAGGTTTCTGCTACAGTGGATTGTCCTTTGCTATGCTGCCTTCTGCCCTTTGTAAACAGTGTTTGGGCTAAACAACAAGTGTCCCAAAGATTTTGCTCATGAGTTCCCAGTTTTGACCAGGGATTTAGGCTACATAGACTTAAGAGGATTACATGAAAATAATTGTAGCTTTTTTCTTCTTTGAAAACAAAGAAGTCTAAAAATTGGGTTCAGTTTCAGCTCAGAATATTCAGGTTCTTGCCTCAACCAGCTGTTGAATAGTTTTGTGTTCTTGAGAAACTATTTAATCTTTTCAGTTTTTCTGTAAAACGGGGATAATAATGCCATCTTGCTCATCCCCAGAAGACAATGAGTGGCAAATAAAATGATATAATGAAAAAACTCTATTGAAATACATACTCTTTTATAAAAGCAATGAGTTATTCTATAAAAGAAAGTGCAGCCAGTTATACAAAATTTATTGTAAAATGTATCATTGTCCCTAGGAGTTTAAAATCTAAGACAATACATATGCAGGAAGAAAAAGCTCCATGCAAATGCTATTATAACTGGGAAAAGTTGTGAAATCTGGACATAAAAATGCATCAAGAGTTTGGAAATGTGCCCATTTACGGCAGAGTTCTTGACATCAAGTAGAATAATAATTCCATTTAAAATTCTGACAACTGCTGTTACCTGTTTTTGTTTTGTTTTGTTTGAAAAGTATTACTTCCTGCCTTTTCTGCTCTTCCGTGCTAGGCTGATAGCAAGATTTGAAAGTTGGTGTGTACCTGTGTGAGTCCATAAATGAAAAGAAGCCTTCCAAAAGATTTGCTCTTTCAAAGCCTTTCTTTGGGTTTTTCTGATGTGACCTGATCTTAATGTTAAGTTTAATCCCAACAAGCTGCCTTTGGTTTACTGGCCTCTGCAGCATAGCCCTCACTCTGCTCTTTGATCAGTTATCATGTTGCTTCGTGCTGCCATTACATCCATCTTGCTTGGCAGCTTCATTATTCTTACTCTTGAGTCTCACTGCTCTTTTGCGTACAAGAATATCTGTGTAGAATTATTGCTACTTTGGTGCAGTTATTTGGCCTGCTTTTTCTCAAACCCAGTGAAAAGTAAGCAAGTGAAAGAGTGTCTGTGCTTTAAGGATTTCTTTTCGGAAGATTATGAACAATTCAATTTATAGCATTGGTAAAGATGGACAGCTTGTGAGTGTGTTGATTGCTGTTTGTCATAATAGGATCTTGTACATCCAGGTGCCCAACATTTGAACTCCTTTAAAATAGCCTAAATATTTGTCAGGGAGGAAAAGTCCATTTTCTTAAAGCCTCCTAGACATATAGGACTGTTGTCAGTTTGATGGTGTGTGTGTGTGTGTGTGTGTGTGTGTGTGTGTGTGTGTGTAGCCATACAGGAGCACCCCTTAATAGAAGAACTAATGTGGGACACCCACGAATCTCTCCTCTCCAGTATGTACATTTAGGCCTAGATCTTCTGATACAGCTGAAATTGGCAGCAGACCATTAGCAGGATTGAGCAAAGTTTGGTAAAACTGATAATTTTTAAGTCTTTACTTTCCCTCCAAAACAGCTTTGGAATCAGACAAGTCTTGTGTTCAAAAGTAGGTGCCATTTGCCACTGTGTTATCCTGTATATGTTACATTAGCTTTCCGGAAAATGGGGACAGTAAACTTCTCATAGGTTTGTTGTAAGGCTTAAATGTGTAATATATAAAAGGCCCCAAATAGTACCTGACATATAGAAGGTACTCAGTAAATAGAGATCTATCCCATCACCAATTATGTTTTCCACCTTGTGTTTATTTATTGTGATGGCATGAGACATATCTGTTCATATTTTCTGTTGGCCAATATTTTACTTTAGAGGATTTGTAACCTCAGTTCCTCAAAAGCCTGACATTTTTAAGCCTGACATTTTGGAGAGTCTCAAAACAGTTCTGATTAACAAACTTAATAAAAACATAGCTAAATTAAACCAACCAAACTCCTTGTTCTTTAATAAATCTCTTTCAATAAGACTTCCTGGATTATAGTAAGAATTACCTGAGGATAAAATATTAATTTGTTTTTAATTCAGTGCACTGCAATGAAGGATGCTGATATTATTAAACTCAACTTTTCTCTGGCTCGGGGTCGAAACTAAATCACCATCAAGTAGTAAGGCCACATACCACAGCAACACACCGGCTGAAGGTTGCAAACACTGCAACTTTAGGAGAAAGTTTAATCAACTGGAGCAAAGCTATATATTTAATGTACATTAAAACATCATAGATGAGGGATATTAAGTTCATTGTTTACTTTGATTTAAATTGTTGAAAGGCATTCAGCAAGATAAAATGGTTTATCTTCTATGGCTTTCTTTGGATGGTCTCTATGATTTAAAAATCTTTTTATAAAAGGAGAGAAAAAGGGGAGTTTGGTAGTAAGAAAGCTGAATCTCAGAGGGCCATTTACATATTATTGAAATTGCATAGACAACACTGAGAGACTTAAGCTATTAAAAGGATGTCTGGCAGTAGTAAAGGTTGTTTGGTCTGTCTTCTTCCTTTGCTCACAGGGTTGAACATATAACTAACATGCTGTTATCAGTCTCCTATGAAAATACTGTTGCTATTTTTTCATCACTGAGTGCCGGAGTAAAATACTCATCTGCCTTCCCAGGTCTGGCAGGAAATAAAATAAGTGAAATGCGCTGGGCAGGGTCCATGGCCAGCTGGATCTCACATGCTAATGGTCTCTGAACCTCACCTCCATAATTATTGCCACATCTAAGTTTTCAAGAAAAAACAAAAATTAGATTTTTATGTAAAAGTGTCCCTTTATATAGTCTATAGGAAATTAAACATGTGTCCTTCTTTAGAAAACAAATTTGAGCTACATGGGCCCATGATTTGTCTGACCCTTCACTCAAGCACAAAAAGCCACACCCAACCTGGATTTAACTTTCTTTTTGTCTTATTGCTTTACTCACAACTACCACTACCACCCCCCACTCTCACCTTTTACATACATACATACATACATAAATACATACATACATACATACCCAGAGTACTTACCCTCCCATTATGTCAAATTGTTTATCCTTTCTGGAACACATCAGTTACTTTCCTACCTCCCTGCTCTTCCATTAGCATGCATGCTCTCTTCCTGGGCCCCTTTCCACACACCAGCTCATGAAATCTCTACATCTTATTCAAGTACTAGCACATGACAAGTCTTCTGAGTTTTCTGTGAGCATCTGATCCCAAGACTAAGATGAATTCATGGCTCACTTATTGCACTTCTATACTTCCTTGCGTTATGATTCTGCATTTGCTATTACTCTTTAAACTCTGTGCACTCCAGTGTTGCTGGGAAGAAAAGCACAATGGCCATAGACAAAGTGCACCCAGTCCGGTTTGGCAACCAGAAAGACTTCCTGATTTGTTATCAGGTCACAATTCCTACCGTTACTTCTTGAGATAAGGCCACCTCATGGGCACAGGAGCCAGGCTTGCAGGCTGTCTGCTTGGACTGCTTTGCAGAATGGATATTTAGAATTTCTGAGTCAAGCTCGATAGGGCAGATGACCCATAGTTCTTGCTTTAATAAGGCTGATTTCACAATCTTAGTTCAGTCCAAGCCTGGAGTAGTTGAGTCCAATCTTGTCTGCCTCATTCCAGTCTCTGCTAGCCTTGGCACTCATGAAAGAAAGCTTTATCAGGAAGGGGGAGGCCCTTTGTGATACAACTTTGGTAAGTGGTTTGAGCGATAGAGCATTTATTTTCCATGATCTCTACAAACAATTCATTCTCAACCCCTATTCCTGCTCATCATATTGCTCCCGAAGTCAGATTTTAAAGCTTTCTTATTCTAACCGGACTGGGAGCTTTCTATGGGGGTAGAGCTATATCTTGTTAACTTTGGAATCTTCAGTGCCTAGCAAACAAAAGGAGCTCAAATACTTGTTAAGGGAACAGTCTAGAGGGAAGGATGACTATAAAGAGGGTGTAAGATCTTGCTTTTCATTTATAGCTAACATTTTGTGACCTAGGCTGCCAAATGTACCGTGGGCTCCTTGACCAGTCTCCCGTTTACTAAACAAATACAGTGTAGGCTAATAGGACACCACACTGGCACCTTCTTTACATTTTAGGCAGATGGAGCAAACATAACTTGCTATGGTTTTATTTTATTTTGTCTCAGCCCTTATTGAACTTGGAGCTTACTCAGTATTTGCTCAGCCCAGTCAGGGACCTTGTCAAGATCAATGGCTGTTCTCACCACAATTTCCTCGTCTTATAGTTAAAATGATATGTTTTCAAAGAAGATTTAATTTTAAGATGAATTTAAGATTAAATTTACTCATTTTGACTAAGAACGAAGCTATCTGAACATATTGTGGTATGTTTTCTAGTTTTGTCTAAAGACACTTGCAAAAGAAGATAATATCAAAATGATAATCAAGTTAGTAAAAATAGCAGTCATTTATTGAACATTTTATATGTGCCATGGTCTGTACCAAGTGCTTCAGAGTACTGATGGATTTACTCTGCAACTTTCTTCTGAGTTACAGATGAAATCCTACAACTCAAAGTTGTTAAGTAAACCACCCAGATGTGTAAGGTAATAAATGTTCATCTGCACTTAAAGCCTAAACTCTTTCCATGATACCAAACTCCGAGAGTGCAGTTTTACTTCCATTGTCTTCACAATCCAAAATCCAAGTTAGTCATTTTAGTAGTTCCCCAGTTCTCTAAATTAGGAGCAATTTGAGGATGACAGCACCCTTGGACATAAGAGGGTGAATGCAGGGCTTGCTCCCAGGAAGTATGTTCTCTGAAAGTCCCCCATTTTATACTTTAATGTCAGTCTTGATCTCTGTTCCTTAATAGTTGTCTTATAGCCAAGTGAGTATGAATATTTCTTTGCACATAATCTACAAACTCGAAAAAAATAGCATAGGATTTGAAATTTTTATCAAGAATATTTAAAAGCTTAAATGGTAAAACACTTGACTAACAGTGACTTTAATAAATAGAGGTTTATTTTCTTTTTTATGACAAGGAATCTGGAGGTAGATGGCTCCTGAAATTGGTTTAGTGATTCAGTATTTTCAGAGATGGTATCTCTGTAATCTTCTCATTTATTTCCATATGGTGACAAGATAGCTGCTACAGCTCTGGGCATCAAATCCACATTCATAGCAGGAGGAATGGAAAAGGAATCATTAATTAGGAATCTCTTTTAATCAGGAAAGCAAAAGCTTTCCTAGAAATCCCCAACTTATGCTTATATATCATTGTCCAGAATTTTGTTTCATGGCCATCTCTTTCTTTCATGGCCATTTCTTACATGGAAAGCTGGAAAAATGAGTATTTTACTTTTCTAGCCACTATAGTGGAAGTTGGTATGGAATAAGGGAGAGAGAAATGGTTCTTGGATCTGACAACTAGTTGTATTTTTTGTTGAAGCATTAAATAAGATACCTGGAAGGCACTTAGCAGTGAGTCTGACTTAGAGTAAGCAGACATATAGGGGTGATTATCATTACCAATAGCAAGGAAATAAGAAGTGCTCCCTTGGCAATCTCCCCACTCCTTGTTAACATTGATGAACTTTGTTTACATGCTATAAACCCACTAAAAATAAGGGATCCTACTTTTATTTTAAAACTTTAGAACTTTTCACTTTCTTACATTAATTTCCATACATGTCTATTTGGGTTGATGAATTTAAGATAAAAACAAATCATTTCTGTTTTCTGATTTATAGCATTCTCTGCTCCCACAGAAATGGGGAGGAAAGAATAGTTATTTGAGGACAGAGTGTCATATCACCCAAACCTTTCTCTCTCCAACATCATTTGATCTGTGATAAAAGGGGAAAAAAGATTCTGAGAGGTTGAGCAAATAGCAAATAACTTCACCTCTCTAATGCCCTGTATTTCTTTTCTATATTAGAAAAATATATTGAAGATTTCCAATCTCTGAATGGAAAGACATATGATAAGCATATTATACTAATGTTGATACACTACTGTCCTTGGGAAAGTATGGAAATCTTGGCAAGAAGTGGAGTGTCATTTTAAAATTATCTTTTACTGATAACAATAAGAAATAAATAGGTTGATTCTAGTTGTCATCAAGCTGACTTTTATTGAAAACTGAAAGAGGAAAATGTAGCCCCAAGGGATTACATATACTCTAAGCAAACTGTTATTTGATATCCTGGAATTTCTTTTTTAAAAAATTTATTTCCCCAAAGTTTACAGGATATTTTAGTTCTCAGATTAAGTCACATCTGTTTTAGAAGTATCCCTTCAGGTCTTAAGACTAACTTTGCTGAAAGGTATATTGGATAACTATAAAGACTTGACCTGGAAATTGATAGTAATTTTAGTTAACTGGTGTGTCACACCTGAATGCAAGTAATAGCAGAAATATTTAAATCTGTAATGAAACATTTAATTTCAGTGTATTGCGGGCAAAAGAGACAAATGGGGAAAAGTATGCTCAGCAAGTCAACATATTCAGGTAAAAAAAAGTGTGTTAAGTTTTTAGAAAGATTTTTCAGATGATAATAAGGTATGTAAATGGTCTCTTGACATAATAATGCTATGGAACAAATCACCCCAGAACAAAGAGATTTAAAACACACACATTTATTATTTTTCATGAGCATATGGGCTGGCTGGTTGGTTACACCAATATAGTCCGGGTTGGTATGAGCTGGCCTAGATCATACATCTGTGGTTGTATGGCAGGTTAACAAAAAGCTGGCTTCACTATGATAGTTTTAGCTTGGACAGGTTGTCTTTTAGACCATAAATCTCTCACATGCCTTCATTGGACAAGCCTTGGTATATTCATTTAATGGTGGAAAAGGTCCAAGAATAAGCCAGCCCAGTCATGCAAGAGGGTAAACAGAAACATACATGTCTTTTTCAAGCCTTTGCTTGAAGCACATTAGCTAGGGTCCCATTGCCTAAAATAAGTCAGATGATAGATTCAGTGTGGGAGAGAACACAGTTAAGGATCAGGGTTTAGGAACCATTAATGAAACCAAGCTACAACACCAGGCTTATTTTTGTTTTTGTTTGGAGAGTGTACCAAGAACAAGCCCTGTTCTCTGAATACTTTGGGTAACTTTGGTTGTATTGTTACTAATTTGCTGCAGAATTTTCAAACTAGTTTCTATGAAAACTAGTTTGCTTTTACTTTTTCCAGATGGTAATTATGGTATTCTCAGACATGATACCAATTTTCTTTTTATTTTTTTTGAGAAGTTTTATGACTATGGCAACTAATTGGCTATATCTCCACAAAGCCTTTATGTTTCTTCTCAATAGATAGAGGCTTGTATTTCTCTCATAGAGCAGTTATTATCCTTGATTAAAGGGAAGCCCTGTCCATGAGAGAAAAAATATCAAGTATTTCTAGAAATAAGTTAGACTAGGCAAGAAGATAGACTGGGAAAAATTCCATATTGGTGTAATGTGCTACATCAAACTATGACACTTGCATAAAGATTCTTATATGTAGGATGGTGTGGATGTTGCCTACAGCCATTGGAAAACTTTGCCCTATAAACACCTCAGAGATGTGACTTTATCATAATTGCTTAGTTATCTGTTTGCAGTTATAAAATATCACTGTCACTATTAGAAAAATTTATGTTATTGCCTTAAAATTTTTATAACTTTTTGAAACATTGCCTCATATAAGCAGATCATTCTCTGGCAAACAGAGCATCTCACATTTTGCTTAGGCAACTTGAGTTTCCAAGGCATATGTTGAAACTTAACATACATCTCTGACCCACACCTAATTATTCCTAACTTAATCTAACCTTGCCACTATAAAGTGGAAAAGTCCAGACTAACTAAAATTTCAACGAAAAAGTTTCCACTAAATGCATAAGGGAATAAAAGTGAAGAAACACAGCAATTATTTTCCAAGATGGAAAGAAAATGCAAATGAGCACTGCTTGTGAGCTTATGAAAGATATATGAAACAGGATAAAGCGGCCATCTGCTAAAATAATTCAAAAGCAAAAATTTGGTTAGTTATTGACTGGTCTTAATAAGCTCAAATGTTGTTAGTTCACCCACAAAGAATTTCAATCTAAAATCAACTCTTCATTATTTTTGAATCAGCGTTCCATGATCTGTGTCAGATCACCATGGCTCACGCATAGCAGCAGGTGGACCAGATGCTGAACATTAAATTAGCAAAATAACAAGGCAAAATTCTCCTTGCAAGCTCTGATTCTCTTCTTGCCTTCCTCCCACACACAGAAATTGGAGACAAAAAAAAATGGAGAGAGATATTAGGACAGACTGCAATTATATGGCACTGGGTCCTTGTTTTTGTATTTAACCTTGTTTTGTTTATGTATTAGTTTCCATTAAAGCATGCTATGTGGTAAATAGCTGATAGTAGATGCCTATGTTACTTCTCTAAAGGTTATTTATACTTTCTCAAGTCTAGATCACTCGACAAATAAACTCAAATCCTAACTCAGATGTTGGTACTTCTATTTAAAAGGGATTTTTTTCTGGGTTCTCTTTTTTCTATTTTGCCTTCTCCACAATGTACATATATCCATATATTTCTTTTCAAAATGGCTGTTGGCCTAGACACAGACATGGTCAGGAAAGAAAGTTATTAATCTTTTATGGATGGCAAATAGCTTATGTGCACAGGTATTGAGATACTGGATTTCACTCCACTTCAGCCATGCTACCCTTAGAAGCTGATCAATCTGATTCTTATGCTAAATGTTTGAAGTTTCCTACTGTTATTGAGTATGCCATAGAAAATAACAAAAAAGAGGGCAGACATATGTATCTTATGGTCCTCAGAGCGGCCACAGTTTGTCTGTATGTACACCGTGGAAATAATAAATAGCCTCTTCTAAAGAAAATAAGTTTTCTACATCCTATATCACTTAGCAGCAGAGAGATATTGAGTCAGGTAAAATTATATCTTGACTTTTGACAGATCTCACTAAAATAACAGGAATAAGAGCAAACCTTTTCCAAGAAAGATAGTTGTGCATTTATATATTACATTATATTATTTATGATTTATTACAAATTATAAGGAAATAAAACATCATAATTGTATTAGTGATTGCAGTTGACAAATTTTATTGCTACCTTTTGAAACACAAAAGCAATTAAATATTTAAAAGAATAACACAATTGAATATATGTTTTCATTGTTACATTAAGTGCTAAACAGATGATTTATGGCATTGTTACTAAGAATACACGTCACTATTTTGACTAAAATAAATTTGATTAGTATCTTACAAATGCAATAGACATTGCTGCTCTCACTGGTCATGAAGACTGAGGAAGACTGAGTTTATAGCACTCAAAAAAAATGCTAGAGTTTCTTATAATGTTGATGGTAACATAGCAGTAAAAATTCTAGAAAATGCAACTTTCTAAAATATAGAATATGAGACTACTTAAGAGGACAGTAAGATACTCAATCCCATGGAGATTTTTGAACAGCCTAGGTGAAGACATAATCTGAAGACATTTGTATTGGTGCTTGCAATAGATGTGCTAGGTTCCCTAGCACAGAGGCTCTGCAGGTTGTATGAGGCCCCTGAACACTGGTGCTAGAAGGAAATGCTTAGCTGTGGGCTTGTACGGAAAGTGGCTGGATGTAGTTTCATGATTATAATGGAAAACTTTTTGCTACAGAAAAAAGAATATGAATGTAATTGGAAGGAGGGCTATTACGAGAAATCTGCTTTTACAAACAAAATTCTGAAAACCTTACTGAATGAATTTCTTGGAAGTTAGATTCACCAAGACTTTATGAGCTCCAAGTGTTCTGTGATGATGTTTTGATTCTCTAGAGCAGGGAAGAGCAAACTGTAACCCACAGCCAAAATCTGGCTCATTGCCCGTTTTTGTTTTGTTTTGTTTTAGAGCAATTTTAGGTTTACAGAAAAATTGAACAGAGTTCCCATATACTCTCACCCCCTCCACAGTTTCCTCTGCTGTTAACGTCTTGCACTGGTGTGGTACATCTATTAAAATTCATTAGCCAATATTGATACATTAGTATTAACTAAAGTCTGTAGTTTGGATTGGTGTTCACGATTTGTGTTGTAAATTCTAGGAGTTTTGACAAATGCTTAATGTCATGTATCTGCCAATATATATCAAGTGGAATAGTTAGAGTCACTGCCCTAAAAACCCCCCTGTGTTCCACTCATTCATCATCCTCCTCCCCATGCTTGGCAACTACTGATCTTTTTATTGTTTCCATAGTTTTTTTCTTTTTCCAGGATGCCATGTAGTTGGAATCATACAGTATGTAACCTTTTCAGATAGACTTCCTTCACTTAGCAATATGCATTTAAAGTTTCTCCTCATCTTGTCTTAACTTGAAAGCTCATTTTATTTTATTTTTGAGAGACAGCAAGAAGAGAATGTGTGCACGTGCTTATGAGCTGGGTGGGTGGAGGGGTAGAGAACCTTAAGCAGGCTCCAAGCCCAGCATGGAGCCCAACTAAGGACTCCATCTCACGACTGTGAGATCATGACCTGTGCTGAAATTAAGAGTCGAATGCTCAACTGACTAAGCCACCTAGGCACCCCTTGATAGCTCATTTTTAGAATTACTCAATAATATTTCATTTAATGGATATCCCACAGTTTGTTTAGTGATTCACCTAATGAAGGACATCTTGGCTGCTTTGAGGTTGTGGCAGTTTTGAATACGCTACTGCAAGTATCTACATGCAGGTTTTTGTGAGAGTGTGTGTATGTACATTTGTTAAGAAATCACCAAACTGTCTTCTAAAGTAGCTGTACCACTCTGCATTCTCACCAGCAATGGGTGAGAGTTCCTGTTACCCCACATCCTCACCAGTTGTTGGTGTTGCCTGAATTTTGGATTTTGGCCATTCTAATATCTGTTGTTAATTGCCTATTTTTGTAAATAAAATTTTATTGGAACACAGATACGCTCATTCATTTACATATCGTCTGTGGCTGCTTTCATGCTACAATGGCAGAGTTGAGTAGCTGTGACAAACACCATATGGCCCACAAAGCCTAAACTATTTACTGTCAGGCTTTTTATGGAAACTTGCCTTAGAATATTTTTTTTCTAGCACATCCCCTGATGACTTATACAAAATTTGTATGATATATTTGTGTTTTGTTCATGAGAATTATCACGAACCCACCCACGTCTTTCACTAGAGTAGTAGAGTAGATCCATCACTAATGCAATAACTGAACAGGTCCATCCTATAAAGAACTTGGAAAAATAAGACTTCTGTGTTCCTTTCTTTAAAGGACATGAAAGAAATGGAGGTTTCTCAAAGCCAACAGGATATCATCACAAACTGTAAAACTACAAATAGAATAATCTTAAAATCATACATAAACTTTGTAGCATGCAGATATGGGTGGTTATGTATATATGTACATATATGTGTAAATACCTAACAGTTAAGAATAAGCTTTATCTTCTGTACTGCAAAGGAAACAATCAACAAAACTAAAAGGCAACCAACAGAATGGGAAAAGATATTTGCAAATGACTTAATCAGATAGAGGGTTAGTATCCAAAATCTATAAAGAACTTACCAAACTCAACACCTGAAAAACAAATAATCCAGTAAAGAAATGGGCAGAAGACATGAATAGACACTTTTCCAAAGAAGACATCCAGATGGCCAACAGACACATGAAAAGATGCTCAATGTCACTCATCATCAGGGAAATACAAATCAAAACCACACTGAGATGCCACCTCACGCTGGTCAGAATGGCTAAAATGAACAACTCAGGAAAGTACAGATGCTGGCGAGGATGTGGAGAAATGGGAATCCTCTTGCACTGTTCGTGGGAATGCAAACTGGTGCAACTGCTCTGGAAAACAGTGTGGAGGTTCCTCAAAAAATTAAAAATAGAACTACCCTACCACCCAGCAATAGCACTACTAGGAATTTATCCAAAGAATACAGGAGTGCTGATTCATAGGGGCACATGTACCCCAGTGTTATAGCGGTGCTTTCAACAATAGCCAAATTATTGAAAGAGCCTAAATGTCCATCAGCTGACAAATGGATACAAAAGATGTGGTTTATATGTACAATGGAATACTACTTGGGAATGAGAAAGAATGAAATCATGCCATTTGCAGCAACGTGGATGGAACTGGAGGGTATTATGCTGAGTGAAATAAGTTAGAGAAGGACAGATACCATGTTTTCACTTATATGTGTATCTTGAGAAACTGAACAACAGACCATGGGGGAGGGAAGGGGAAAAATAGTTACAAACACAGAGGGAGGGAGGCAAACCACTAGAGACTCTTAAATACAGAGAACAAACTGAGAGTTAGTGGGGGTTGGGGGCATGGGAGAGTGGGTGATGGGCATTGAGGAGGGCACTTGTTGGGATGAGCACTGGGTATTGTATGGAATCGATGAAAGATGGAAATCTATTCCCAAAACAAGAGCAGACTTTACACACTATATGTTAGCCAATTTGACAATAAATTATATTTAAAAAGAAAAGAAGAGGGGCGCCTGGGTGGCGCAGTCGGTTAGGCGTCCGACTTCAGCCAGGTCACGATCTCGCGGTCCGTGAGTTCGAGCCCCGCATCAGGCTCTGGGCTGATGGCTCAGAGCCTGGAGTCTGTTTCCGATTCTGTGTCTCCCTCTCTCTCTGCCCCTCCCCCATTCATGCTCTGTCTCTCTCTATCCCAAAAATGAATAAACGTTGAAAAAAAAATTTAAAAAAAAAATAAATAAAAAAAAAAAAAAGAAAAGAAGAAGCTTTAAGATGGAAAAATCCTTGTGATCAGTATTACTTTCTCCTCAATTGTTAAAAATTATACCCAGCAACAAAAAGCAAACACACTATTGATATATACAATAACATGGATCATCTTAAAAGATGCCAGACAGAAAAGAATATGTGGGATTTTTTTTAATTGAAAAAGAAAAAAGGGAGAATATGTGCTTTTCATAAGTGTTTGGTTTCAACATTAATATAATTATCTTAAAATATAGAATTTGGTTGCTTGTGAGAGAATGTGGCTTGGAATATAATCAAACATGTAAGTTATTATGGCATGTAAAGATAAAGACAAATTTATTCTCATGGACTCAATGTGAACCATCTATTGGTCACAATATCCCATGAAACAGTGTTTTCCAAATCTGGCTGCCAAGGTTTCCAAGGCTAGCTGCAGTATACCTGGTTTATAATCTGAACTATGGATCACCCATGGTAATTCTGATACTGTTGTCCCAAAGACCATCGTCATTAGATATGTACCACATATCTAAGAAATTCTTTGGAAGTGGAGAACCAATGTTCACCATGCCAGTAATGCTAGGGAACTTAATCTATTTTGATTTGTAATTTATCCATTATCATTAAATGAAATTTCTTTTGATGATGTGTGGATGTCCAATTTCTTTCAGAAATATTTTTTCTTTGAAATAGGAATGTGGAGTTAGCAGATCACTCTATCCTCAATCTTGCTAATGAAGTAACCAAAATTTTGATTCACCTCTCATCCCATGCAGTCACCTGACATTCTTAGTTTTCTGATTATGTAGCCACAGACTGGGCATGAAGACAATGCCCCAGTCACTAACAATGTCAACAACTGTGTGAGATTGTGGTACTGAGTCACTGCCTCCATTTTTGTTCAGTGGAGCACTGAGCACTTCATCTTGTACTGCTTTTATCTTTCAAGTTGTGATATCCAGGTCATCCTAAACCATTTTCATGCTTTGGTTCCTGACTAAGAACGTACATGAGAATGAATTCATGTCCTGTGAAGAGAGAAAAGATCTGTCCACTGAGACAGTAGAATTGTTTTATGGCACTGATTCTTTTACTACCTAGCAGTAAATTTTAGAGCAGGAGGCCATTACTGAGGTGGTTTTAATGCCTCAGTAAGGCAAACCAAAATCTAAGCCTGTGAATGCCTCAAGGTTCCAAAATCAAAATGCTAAGGACAACCAATCACAAACAGCTTACCAGGCTTTAAGCTATAGCCAATCAAATAATTTCCTTTCTTTGCAACCATACTTTATAGGTGTTTACCATAGTTCTTGTCTGCTAAGTGCTCTTAACTACTGATGGTTTAGCGCTGCCTGGTTACAACAGATTTTTCTCAAACACCTCTTAAAATTTTGAATGTGCCTCAGTTTATCTTTCAACATAGGATATAGTTATAAAAAAGCCACAGATTTTCTCCCTTGGCTTCTTCCTCTTTAAAATATGAATAACAGCTCTTCTTTTGATTTCACATTACTATGCATCAGTTATGATCATGTCAGTAAAAGAGCTAAGTGGAGAGACACATTCATCTCTGTTCAATCCTCTGTTTTACCTCCCTGGTTTGGTTTGGCATCACTAGCCTTGGGCGTTACCAGAGGTTCCTTACTACTCTCCCACTCTGCAGCAAAGCCTCTCGGCAGTTCACCATGGACTGCTTCTTGTGACTCTTCCTAAACCGTGCATGTGAGAGTATTTGTTCTCTACTTTTAAAACTTCCTATTCCAGCGAGGCAATGTTTACTATCCTTTATTTAACATTTAAAGCTCCTTACAACTGGGTCTAATATGAACCTTCTTTCACTGATCTCAATTTATGGCTGCTGCTCTGTGCAGAGTAATTTTTGCTCTATGCCTCAATGTGTGCTATTTCATCTGCCAGGAATGCATTTCTTACCCTCCATTTCCATTTGCCTGGGATGCATTTTTTACCCACCATTTCCATTATAGACTTTCTAGTTCTTTTTTCAAGATCAGCTGAAATGTTAACGTCATCTGTATTTTGCTAACCCCTCTGACCCAGTACTAATACCTTTTTCCCTTGTGCTCCTCTAATACCTACTTATTTCAAAAACTATCTTTGACACTTACGCTTCCTCTTAGTGTAGAGATTTATATACCTGATTTTATATATTAAGGTATTCATTTCTTGCAAACTTTAATGTGCAAACCTCTGAAATTGAGGTTTATCTTAAAAGTTCTATGTATATTTAATGATTTTCTTTTTTCCATAGAGTTATTACTTTGTTTTAAATTAAATGGATGGTGTCTTATGTTGAATGGATATAGTCTGTGCCTTGTGTCCCTTTGCTGCAATGTAAGTTTCTTGGGTGGTGAGGACCATGTCTTACACAATTTTCTATTTTCCACAGCCCCTTGCACATAATAGATAATCAATAAATGCTCTTAAAACAAATGGAATACATAAAATGATATAAAAAGGAAAGATATGACATACTATTCCTTGGGCTGTGTGTGAAATGAGATCCTGCACTTTGAAGGTTCTCTGGGAGTTCAAATCATAAATCCTCCAGTGGTCTTATCATTCATGCCTATTGTACACCTGTCATAGTTTACTGGGAGAGATGAGATACATTGTCTTTCATGAGGTTTTGAGATGATCTGTTTATTTTTTTTCTCTCATATCCAGCTACTGCATTAATTTTTATGCCAGACTGCTTAAGTAGGCAATAACACATTTTGCCTTGCTTTATTTTATTTCAGTAATCTTGCTCAGCCAGCAGGGAGGCCTATTAGTAGCTTTCTTGGAATCTATTTACAACATATTCTTTCTATTTACCGAGTATCATACTTTGCCGAAAGTCATCCAAACAGTTTTGGATCCTTCTTCCTGGCCCTAAATTGGAAGAAGAATCAATTTCAAATAGCTTAAAATCGATTTCCAATTATTTCTGTGCTTAAAGCATTGAGAGATTTACCTGGAAATTTTAATATTCTTCTGTTTTGTACCCTAAATTTTTTCCTCTTTTTTTTTAAAAGCACTTAAATGTTCTAGAAATTATCTTCACTTGATCTTTGAACCAAAGCATCTCTTTATCATTTCCCTTTCCCTCCTTGGATTATTATTCTTATTTTTGAAGAACAGAGACAAAATAAAAAAAAATAAAAGGCATACCCATGCAATGACTTTCTATTTTGATCATGCTTTTCTAATCTCTGTCTAGTTAATGAAAATAATTATGGAAGCTAATATTTTATTTTTCACCTTTGTCATGTAATGTGGGAAACATTTTATGTCAATTATTTTATTTAATCTTTACAGTAAACCTATGAGCAAGAATTATTATTATCCCTGTTAAATGTAAGCCTGATAATGTTATTTCTCAAAATCCTCTAATAACTTATTATCTTGAAGATCCTTGCTATGAACTAAAAGGCTTTCCCAGCCTGTTCTCCAACTGTGATCTCATTACTATCCTGACCTCATCTCTTAACACTCTACTTTTTTAAAAAAACTTTTTTTAACGTTTATTTATTTTTGAGACAGAGAGAGACAAAGCATGAACGGGGGAGGGTCAGAGAGAGGGAGACACAGAATCTGAAACAGGCTCCAGGCTCTGAGCTGTCAGCACAGAGCCCGACACGGGGCTCGAACTCACGGAGTGCGAGATCATGACCTGAGCTGAAGTTGGCTGCTTAACCGACTGAGCCACCCAGGCGCCCCTTACCACTCTACTTTTAATCTCTCTGCTCTAGCTGTCCTCATATCTTGTCAGGCATAGTCTTGCCTCAGGGCTTTTGCACTTGCCACTCATGGAGCACTCTTTCCTTCCATGAACATCGACATGACGTGTTTTCTCACTTCCTTCATGTTATCACCAAGGTCATCTTGGCGACATCTTACCCGGTTCTATCTAAAATATCTACCTAACACATACCTCAGACCTCTCTAATAGTTCATATCCCATTCTCTTCTTTTTAAAAATGTTTCTTTCTACATTTATCATGTTCTAATATGTTATCTATTTGTCCTTTTTGTTGCTTCCTTTGCTTAAAAGTATGAAGGCAGGGCCTGTAGCCTCTCCTGTTGACTTCTACATTCTCCAAATCTAGAATGGTGTCTGACACATAGCAGGCAAATGTTAAGTATCTGTTGAGTGAATAAATGTATGAATCAGAGATGTTAAGTAATTGAACATCTTTTAACTAGTAATTTGTGGAGCTAAGATTTAACACAGACCATTTTATTTTTTCACATTTAACTTTTGAATATATTTCAGGAATTGGTTACAAAAAACAATGGAAGGTTGCCTGTAGCATCTCCATAAGTAATTCATCTGCATTATATTGTTTGACAAAGTAAACCAAGACTCTCTGTTCAGACTTGATATGGTAGATTCCTAAATGTCTTTCAGAAGCATTGTTAGATACATAATGCATATGAGTTGTCTTCTCTGAAATTATTTTTTAATTGAAATGTGTCCATAATCTTGTCATTTCTGAACTTCCAAATTATACTGCAGTCTGTTGATCAAGATTGATTCTGAGCATGTGGGACACATTTTAAACAAGAAAGAATCTTGCTGGTTGTTTGTAATGTGATGGCTAATGCACTGGAAACAGATTGCATGGACATTAAACTTCTGTCCACACATCTATGTTCAAAAACCAAACAGTAAATATTTGCCTTAATGATTGATTTTGCTGTGGGGTGCAAACTGTCATGGTTCCAATTTTTTGGTAGTGTTGTTCTTGTTCTTTTCTTTTCTTTCTTTCTTTCTTTCTTTCTTTCTTTCTTTCTTTCTTCTTTCTTTTTAAGAACTTTGACTTGAATGTAAACACTGGCAAAGAAATTATATTCTTTTACTACACATTTTGGGAGATTGGTATGGTGATATGTTTCTGGAACAGAATATCGAGTATAATCAGTCTGCTAATAGGAACAGGAAGTCATTTCTTAAAATGATCCTACAGCCACCTTGCTAATGTCGAGGATGATTTGAGCTGACTGATTTGATTGCTGCTTTCTTCCTACAAGAGGTCTCAATGCATGAAATAACTTACATGTGTAATTTAGGTTTCCATGATTTCCAGCAACCTAATGATGCACAGAAAGCTGAAATAAAATTCCCACTTTTTCCCGGATAGGATATACACATCTAAACATCTGTCTTATAGAGACAGAAGGATATTATAGTTGATGGGAAGATGATAGCTTAATGCCTGTTTGGTGGTTTGATTTTCTTATAGATTATTTGAAAACTGTCCAGCTAGTGCTGTGGGGACCCATTTACATCTTTGTAAATAGCTTCAGGATAGAAAAGGGTAGGAGAGTAAGAGAGGCCGCTTAGTTTAGTATTGCAGGCAATACTTCCTATACTATACTATACTATATTATACTATACTGATACTTTAGTATAATTTTATACTTACAGACAAGTATCTGAATGTCTTATATTTGAATCACAGCTCTGTAATTCAACAACACTATAAAATACCCTTTCTTGTCTCAATTTATCAAATTTTCATATATCATACTAGTCCCTGATTCTTTTTGATTCTCTCCCTTTACTTTCTGTCTTATGAAGCCCCAGACCATGTGGTTTTTGAAGCATACCCTTTCCTCCATTCAGAATTACTTTATCTATTCTCCAAATTTAGAATGATAAAATCTTGGGGACTGGGCTTACCAAGAAAATTCCCTTTGAAAGAGATCAGAAAAAAAGGAAGGGAAAAAGGATTCGCAAAAAAGACTGAATTCATTTGTTAAAAGCTTATTTATTTATTTTGAGAGAGAGACAGAGAGACAGAGAGACAGAGAGACAGAATGCTGACGGGGCAGAGAGACAGAGAGAGAGAGTCACAGTTTCTTTTTACCTTCCTTCCTAGAGTCTTGAGCTAATTATAAAAGGCTAACTTCTTCTTTGTTAGTCTCTAAAGGTCTCTAAAGCCTGCCTGATCCATCTTGGTTCTCACTATATGTGTACAGATAACATACTGAGCTCCTTAACATAACAGCATTATGTTAAGGTTATATCCATGATATGTCTATGCCAGGATTTTGCTTTTAGACTCAGAACCAGTGTTCAGCAGAATGTACCCTTAACTCACACCAACCCTGATAAAATATGCTTGTCTAAGTCTTTATCTTCAAAATTCTCCTAAGAGCAGGGAAATGGTAACTAAAGGGATAATCCCTTTTCCCTCCACCCCTTCAGCTTATAATACCTTCATTTGTGAAAAAGTTTCTGTTAATGATTTTTGTTTCTAGGTTAGATGTTAAATTTCACCTCCACATTTATTTTTCTTTTGTGAGTGTGTATTGCTTTTTTTCACTGCATATGCAAGATTCCTGCCAAGTTTCCCGCCACTCCCCACCCCCTAATTTTGGGCAAAGAGCATGAGTGTGTGTTTAAGGGGAGTGGTGGAGGACAAAATCATACCTTATATAAAGATTTACTTGCACAGTGAGATCAATGTGTTTCTGGTAGTCTTAGTTTGGATAATCTCAGAAACAGATCCTAAGACAAAGACTCAAGTGCAAATAAACATGAGTAGGGAAGTAGGGAAGAGACATGGAGAGAGTGAGGTAGCCAGCATAGGAAGCACCATCAAGGCAGCCACTGCTACTGGTGGCCAGATCTTAACACCTCGGGAAATTCTGAAAAATGGTGTAAAACACGTATTTTGCCTGCAGGGTGAGCAAGCTGTGCATTTCTATAGCAATTCCATTCAGTAATTGGTTTAGGCTGCTCTCTGGGGTACAGGCATTAGTTCCCTGTCCCTTAGGCCTGCTGCATATAGGCATGGCAGCCTTTCAAGGCATCAGAGACTCTTGGGCCAAGAGGTGCAAATACTGGTGGTTGATATTTGTGCAGGACCAAACTGAAGTAACGAGACCCAGGGGATGTGGGTTGGGAACCAACAGCATCTGTTAAAGAGTGATAGTCCATGGTTTTTATTTTCATGATTCCCAGTTATTTGGAACATGGAAAACATTTAGCCCCTATTCTTGGCTTCTTTTAAAGACTCAAAAGTTTACTTCTTATTCTCTTTCTGTAAATAAAATTTCAGTATCACAAAATAACTTTTGACATGATTAGTCTTCATATCTAAACACCTAATTTATCATCAATGACAGGATTATTTCAAAACTAGTCTTATCAAGTAATACTTCAGGGTGTTGTGTATTTGATCAAAACTATTTTAGTTAGGTCTATTATAAACTGGCTATTTGCAAGTGAGATTTCATTATATGTTTTTAATGCTTAGGCTAGACATATATTAACCAGCCTATAGAATTTTAAAATGTTAGAGCTAAAAATGACCCTATAGATTATGTAATCAGGCCCCTTGCCACCCAGTACCTACTTAGCAGATGAGGAAACTAAGGTTTAGTGAGAACCACTTTACTTACAGTTGTGGAAATAGTCTTTTCTTTTTATAACCCTAAATAAAACTGGAGAGAACTCTGGGTCCATGGTAAAATGTTCTGTTATTCTGGGACTGAGGATTAGGTTATAAACTTTGAGAACTAACGCAGAGTCCCCTACACCTGGAGTCATTGGCTAGTATCTTGGAAGTTAAGCTACTTGTTCCTGGGGTTCCTTTTCTCCTTGAGGCAGAAGTACCACAATGATATGGTTTTCTTATCCTGATGTCTCGTGCCTATTGTTCAGATGGTGCACTTACTGTTTTTTTTTTCAACATAGGCTTTACTTTTATCATCTGCATCCTACTTGCAACCAGTCTTCTGGTCCCATTTTACGCCGAACACTTCTGCTTTGATGCTTGGGTTTTGATTAATTTTACTTCCAGAAAAGTCCCTGGATTGACTTCAGTTATAAAGATTTATTATTAAAACTGAGAGGAAAAAAGTATAAAAGCAAGTGGGAATACTTTAAATTCTACCCATCTGATTTCTACTAAACATTTAAAATTCAAAATAAAGCAACATAGATTGAATACCTAGATATTCAAATATGGATTTATTTGATTTTTCTTATTGCTCTATGCTTCTCAACATTGAGGCCATTGAGCTTATGAAATTTTTTCTTGGAATTCTTAAAGTTCTACAAGAATTGTTAATTCAAAATTTTCCTTAGATGTTTATGAATTTTTAACTGTTAAGACAAAATCTCTTTTTTTTTCTGGTAGAGATGACTAAATTAAAAGGTATTCTCAAATAACTACTGTAATCCAAAAATTGAAAGATGAACAAAAAGAATCTTGACAGCATAGAAATTAAGAAACCCATTTCCAGATTATTCTTAAGTGAAAGAGAAGGTAACAAACATTGCAACTTTTTACAAAGCAATGAAATGAGGCACATCGTACCTAAGCCTACAGGTTTTAGTAAAAGCTGCTATAACCAGAGTCCTAATGCCTATAAGACAAGGTTAAAATGAAGAAGTTAGAAGTTAGAAAAGCAAAAGTTAGAAAGTTAGAAAAACAAAAAACCCAAAATAACCAAGAAAGAAGGAAGAGGAAAATAGAGATTTAAGATGTTACTTATGAATAAGAAAATAGAAATTAAAAAAAATACTACAGAAGATAGATAAATACTAATCTGACTTTTGGAACTGTGCATTACCATTAAAGCTGGTAAATCCTTTAGATTCTATTAAGAATCTATCCTAATAGATTGTCTTAATAGAATCTATTAAGATATCTATTAAGAAAATAGATTCTATTAAGAATCTATTAAGAATTCTATTAAGAAAAATCTATTAACTAAAATATTGAAAATTACCAAAGAGTAGCACATACATATTTGTTGAATCATGAATTGATAGAAAGGGAACTATGTGCTGGGCATTGTACTGAGCACCTTATTTTATTTAATCTTCACTAAACCCTTTGAGATGGGTGTTACTTTTATCCTCATTTTATATGTGGAGAATCTGAGGCTTAGAGAGATTAGAAGGAGTAAGTAATATGTGCAAGACTACACAGCTGGAATCAAACCCAGGCATTTTAACTCTAACATCTTTCCTAACCAGTAGTTGGAGATGGTGGTTCATATTTTCTTTGTTGTAGTTCTAATCGGATACCCCAGTGTGGGTTCTATAAATCTCCTTTCTAAGAATTCTGTGTAGTTTAAAGTACTTTTTAGGTAAAGAATTTTTCCAGGAAAATTTCTACTGGATGACATCAAAATTTTAAGAAGTTTGTTGTTGCAAACGTATAGAAGAATTTTCTGGGTAATCATCTGGAAGCATGGGGAAACTAATATCTGATGATGGTGAAATTGAACTTTTTCAGCCTCAATGGTCTGTGGTTCCTCTGGTTAACAGGAGGAATTTGGTAGAGAGGACTCTAAATTAAAAGGCATTCTCAGACAACTATAGTAATCTGAAAATCAATAGATGACCAAAGAATCTTGACTATATGCAAAATCTGGCCATGGCCTGGAGGGATATTAACAACTGGTGGGGATTTCAGTAAGGTGCATTCTTCAACATTGGATTTTTTCCTCTACTAAGTAGTCTTTTAGGACTACAGAACAGACTAAGATTTAGTGAGAGAAAAAATAATCCCACGGCCATGGATGAGAGTTTCAACTAGAAAGACTTTTTTCTAAAACCATATTATTTTTCTCTTCACACTTAATCTGCTCATTGCCTTGAACGTGGGCAGTTTCCGAATCTATTCAGCTGTCTGCCTTTTTTTCTTGTTAATGCAGACCATGAAAATTATATCTAAATCTGAATTCTATTAACACCACAAATAAAAATGATAAACTCTATCAGCACAGCATATAAATCCTTTCAGGGGAAGGTATTGTATTTTAAGTTATGCAGACACAAATTCCTAATATTTAAATAAGAATATTCTCCTCGGTTCCAGCATTTCAGAACACTTTTTGATAAAAGAAATGGTGTTACAATATAGAAGTAAAGTAAAATAATTTTGGAAGGTATATAGGATCTATTCCTTGGTCAGCTGTCAGTGACCAACTAGCCTCAATGAAGGGAAGGATCCCAAGGAACACTGTGGAGGGCAGTGAAACACTTAGAGCAAATAGTAAAAGGAATTAATCAGTTACTAATAGGGGAGGAAATAGCATGGGTGTTAAGTCAAACATCTGATTAAGTAATTACTGAGTTAACAAAAAGTATTTAAGAAACTATTTTAGAGAAAGATTTTCACTGTAATTTAAGCTATTTATGTCAAATACTTGTCTTGATTTTCCTTATGCACTTGAAATGCTTGGCAAGAACTGGCACATAGTAGGTTCTCAAATATTTGCTTGAAGGAAGAAAAATATACTTACTTACACTAGTGAGATGTGTTAATGCAGAGCAAACATTTTAGAGCTAAGGCAGAAAGGATTTTCTCTATTTGTTGGTGTCTGCTGAGAACCAAAGCATATAATAAAATTAGTTGGTTTTTTTCCTCAGGACTCTTGAGTGGCTGTATGGAAAGGCACAGATATAATCGTGGGTTAGAAATTCTTTACAACAGTAATGAAACCAATAAAATTGGAAGATTAAAAGAGATTCATTTCTAAAGTATTACAGTGGACTTTGTTAACTTAATTAAATTATTTAAGTCTAATCTCTTCTAAGTTAGTGACAAAAAGCTTCTTTTTATGACATTGTCTTGGAAATCATTTAGACCACCATGACATAAAAGGCTATGGAAGTATTTTTTCAGGCCTGAGGACATTTAAATCTAGGTTCTGTTTTGTGGATTATAGATTTTTTTTAAGGGCAAGTAAATGTTCCTCTTAATTTTCTTGCAATATGTAAAATTCAAATCACCTGGGCATTAATCACTAGAGATTCACTTCAGTTATAACCCTAAAGTTGTGCCATGGAAAAATAATGGGTTGATAGCGGGGGTGACTAGAGTTTTTGAAACCTAAATGTCACATTGCATTTGATTATTAATTCAAAATATTTTTAGCTGAGTTCTCCATAATCAGAGCTCATCAGACTATTGACTATATTCAAGAGCTAAGTAATTAAAAGGAAGAAGTCAACATCACAAGTTAAATTTACAGAGAAGTCATTATTATTTTGTTAATAGCTTCTGTGACTTCCTAGGATATAACTTTTGAATCACACAGTCGTGTACCTATTGACTTGCTAGAACTTTTCAAGTAAATGTATTTTCTAACAAACTTTGGATATAGATAGGATCAGTTTCAGGTAATATTATTGGAATATTTTGTCCTTGAAAGGAAATCTTAGCCAAAAAAACAATAATTCAACATGTGACTTATTTGACCTTAAAAATGTTACTTCAATGAATGATTTTAAGGTTTTAAATAGGAAACATTGTTTTTACACATTTACAATTTATAATTTAAAGCACATTGGAAAGGATTGGGATAAAGTACCAGTGGACAAAATTCGCATTTAATAAATTGCTTGAAGTTTTACTATGTATGTTGGCATCTACATAATTTGCTTTCAGTGACTATAATCTTTTCAGAGGGTCCAATGGATGGGTTTTAACTTTAACTTTAATGAAGATAGTTTGGAGAAAATAATCCAGAGGAATTGTGCTTTTTAGCCCCTTCAAGCAAAATCCAAGAATCTTTGCTCTGACCCATCTACCTATTTAAAGAGTTTGCTTAATGAAAGGTTATGTCAAGACCATCATGAGCTAAGTCTGAAGGCCAATTAAGGCTTGGTGAAAGGAAAATCTTTTTACCAAAATTGATGTCCAATTAGCATGGGTCTGTTTGATATAGTTCAGGTAAAAATCTAGGTTCATTGATTGTTTTTTCTTTAATTTATTATTTAAATGTTTTTTTTTGAAATTAGGAAAGTTATATATGCTCACTGTTACCAGTGAAAAATGAAAGAGATGAATGGAGACAGAGATTATTTTTTCCCCCTACTCTTTTCCCTCGTTAATCAATGTTAATGGCAGCAGGTGTATCATTCTACAAGGTCTGCTTTCTTGTATGGAAGTATGAGTACACGTCAAAAATGTGTGTTTTATTAATGTTTGTTTCTATAAAAATGCATCACATTAAATATATTACTCTGAAATTTAATTTTTCATGTAACAATATGAATAGATCTCTCAAGACAGTCGATATAGATGTAACCACATATCAGAATCACGCATCAGAACTGGATGACTTGTTAGGACACATTACCAGGCCCCATCCTCAGACATTCCCATAGGTCTGGAGTGGGGTCAGATATGCATTTCTAACAAGTTCCTAGGTGATGCTGAGACTACTGGGCCAAGGGCCAGACTTTAAGAGCCACTGGTTTAGCCTATTCTTCTGGATAGAAGTGGATTCCTGCATAGAGTAGAAGTGTTGTGATTTATCCAACCATTTCCCCTGTTGGTGGCCCTTTATTTTTTCTTATTTTGCCATAATAAAATATTGCTGCAATAGACATTTTGTTCATATAACACAAAGATTTTTATGTCTATAGCATAGATTCCCAAATTGAGATTAGTGGGTCAAAGGTGGTGTTTACAATTTTAACAGCTTTTGCCTGATTAATTCCCAAAAGCGGTTATTACATATTACTAATTACTACATAAAGATTATATATCCCTGTTTCCTCATCAGCACTGTATTGTCACTGTATTATTATTTCTTTATGAGATGAGTGAAAAAATGGCATCTCATTGTTGTTTTAACTTCCATTCCCCTAAGCCCCAAGAGGTTAAGAGAATTCTTGTATGTTTATTAACCACTAGGATTCCCTCTTTGTCCATTGTCCCTTTAGTTACTTTTCTTTTTCCTAATTATTTCTAGAGATTTTTTTTAATATAAGGAATATTAACCCTTAATATGGCAAGCGTTGAAAATATTTCTTTCAGTCTCTCCCTTCACTTTTAACTCTGTTTATGATATGACTGGCATGAAAAATCTGTAATTTTTATGTAATGAAATATTATATAGGTAGTGCCTTTAGGTCTTCTATCTTATTTAAGAGACTCTTGTATAATGCAAGGTTATACAAATATTCTTCTAAAGTTTCTTATAATGTTTTAACTATTTTATATTTTGCATTTAAATGATTATTGTATCTGGAATTAATTTTAAAATATCATGTGAAGTTGGGCTATAGTGGCACCCCTCCCCCCTTTTCAGGGAATGGGGGCATTTTTCTCTCCTATGTAATTCTTTCTAGGCTTTCCACATCACTAGGCCCACGTGCAACAAGTAAGCAGGCATAGTCTTTCTGGAAGAGGAGCACGGGCACCTGCTTGCTAATTTCCCTCACTACCAAGAAACCTGAATCATCACCAGAGACCCCAAACATAGGTAAGACCTAGCCCCTGGGTCTAGCCCCTTAGCTTAGGACAGACACAAAAGAGAATGGTTTCTAATTGATTCTTGGTCCCTAAAGACACATTAGAGGTGTTCTATGTCCTGCATTCCATGCCTCCCATCCAAATACAGTATTACTTAGAAAGGATGTTTGGAGCAAATTAAGGAGTCTGTGTTCAAGCTGTCCTATCTCAGAATACAAACATTACACAATTAATGCAAGTTTATACTCACTGGGGACAAATTAGTAAATAGAGATTAGCAAGAAGAAAGCAGGAAAAATCACCCACATTTCAACCACCCAGAGACAAACACTTTGAGCCTCTGGGTGTATATCTGTTCAGATTATATAACTAACTAACTAAATAACAGACAAGTAAGTAGATAAATGTAAAAATATTACTTTCCATGCTGTTTTTAATTTCCTCCCCTACCTTTTGGACATTTGGATTGCTGCCAATTCTTTGATGTCCTACATACTTTGAGATAAACATCACTTTTGTTACACTTTTGTGAAGATTTACTATTATTTCTTTGATACAAATTCCTAGAATGGTAGTTGCCTGATCAAGGTATATGTTCATATTTAAAATGTGACCTCCAGGAAATTTCCCTCCAGGAAAATTTTAAAGTTTATACTCCTACCAGCCACACATGAGAATGCCCATCAGTTCATAACTTTGCAGAAAAAAGTTTGCATGACTAAACACAAACCCCATTTCTTTTTAAAAAACACTACTTGGTAGATATTCCATTATTTGGATGCTCAGGTTTGATTTTTCTTTTTGGTAAAAAGGTATTGCAGTTTCCTGCTCTTAGGAGTATGTTTCACATTGGAGTGAACTACTTCCCCCTTCTCCAGGACTGGACTTATGTGAACACATCAATATATATTATATTCTCATCCTCTAAGACTAAGCAAGTGACCCAAGCTGCATTGTATCAACTTTGGGAAGTTACTACAATGAGAGAAAAGAAGTTCTCTCTTTCAATCCTCACTGGCTCTTCATCTATCTTTCCCTAGGATTTTGAAAACAACAAAGTAGATGAGAGCAGAGAAAAGGAGGGACAGATGCACAATGGGAGAGAAAGAAAGAACAAAAGGGACAGGAGGGGCAAGATACATCTGGCTGTGCCTGAAGCAAGAACTACTGTTGGATTTTTTACTAACATGAGCCAATCACTTCTGTTGGTGAGTGTACCTTCCTTTTACTCCTTTTAAAAGGCACTGATATGGCTATTTGTTTTATATTTTATAATCATTATTTGGTCATCTAGAATGTATTTTTAAGCTTTACCAGTAAAAAGTCTTTGTTAGTTATTACAAATAATTCGAAAGCAAATAAACATGTATTTGTGGTTTTCTCAGCCTTTACTATTATCAAATATTTATTATTCCAAACAGGTACACACCTGTAGGTAGGTCATTTGTCTCCTTGATAGAGTACACAACAGAGATAAGAGAAGACTTTTGTTCCCATTCCTTCCCCACCTTTGAGCTTTGGCTATTGTACTAGCAATCTAATGGTGACGAGTGATTTGGGTTCCCTGGTCACCTCATTAATCACATTAATGATGTCAGACACCAAAAAGAAAGTAGAGAAATCACTTGCCTTATCATCTAATGTCTTTTCATTAGAGATCTGGTCAAGGGATTTTAAAGACATTGACATTGACAACTAATAGGCAGTTGATATTAATTCTGCTGAAAGCAATAATGAAGCAGCCAGATTCCAAACAAGCTAGCAGTAACCTGGTGGGACCTCAGATGAGAAGGTGTTGGAATCTTTTAAAATTCAGTTTACTTTTTGCTTGGATGGACTTGCTTTAATTCAAGGGTAGTGAGAGTGGGCAGAGTTTGGGGAGGAGACATATTAGGTTTCAATCCTTTATCAATGTTTTAATTATCTTTCAGGGGAGCTCCCTAGCAGGTTGGAGGACAAGATTATTGTTTGAAAAGATAACCATTAACTCTGGAATAATATTTATTTGCACAGCTCATTCCTAGGCTTGATGGGACTTCCAAATTTATTATTAGAGCTAATATGGAAAGAGGGTCATAGCTATTGCAGAAATGACCAAGGGTCACATCCCCAGATAAGATTAATAGCTTAATGATAAAGAGAAGTTGACAACCATGCTGAAGTATAGAACATCTTCTCTGATGGATTCCAACAAGACATGGAAACTTTGGCTGAGTGAGGCATGAGGCAGATAAGGTATAGACTTGGTTGCATTTGATTAGAGACAGATGAGTACAGAACTGTTAGAGCATATCTCAGTGTAGCACTAATAAAGTGCTGGGAGCCAGTTGTCAACGACGGTATACAGCCCCCACTGAAATGTGTAAAAATGTACTACACATGCCTTTAATTTTATTCACCCATGGGGATAGCAAGCAATAACACAGTAAGACACTGGGGTTATTTTAACCATTTTCTAATTACATTTGACCCTTAAACAACAGGGATCCACTTACATGTGGATTTTTTTTAATATAAATACAGCACAGTACAATAAATGTATTTTCTCCTCCTCATGATTTCTTAATATTTTCTTTTTTAAGCTTACTTTATTATAAGAATACAGTATGTAATACAGATAGCATGCAAACTATGTGTTAATTGATTGTTTATGTTACTGCTAAAGCTTCCAGTCAACAATAGGCTATTAGTTAAGTTTTGGGGTGTCAAAACTTACATGCAGATTTTCAACTATGGAGGAGAGGGGGGCATTGGCAGCTCTAACTCCAGTGTTGTTCAAGCGTCACCTGTATATTGATCAGCATTTGGTTAAATTGTATTTTGTATCCTATTCTAACAAAGTGTTCATGATATGTCAAGTACCGTATTAGGCACATAACCAGTACTGAAGAAACAAAATCTTTAATTTTTCTTCCTTGGAAAACCACTGTACTCTTAATTCACTCATTTCTTAACAAATACTCTAGACATTCTTATAGAAAATAAGAATCTAACAATAAACATGATATATAAGTTTCCTGTCTCCATAGAATATATATTCTTCTAGGGATAAAAAGACAATAAACAAATAAGCTAGATTTTCAGATAGGAATAAGAAATGTGAAAAACAGACAGAGTTACCTAGGGGTTAGTTTAGATTGTTCAGTTAAAAACATCATTCTGAAAAGTTTAACATCTGAGCTGAAATAAGAAAGTAACTCTGTAAGAAGGAGTAACCATGTGAAATCTGGGTGAAGGAAGCACATTTCACGTAGAGGAAAGTGAGTGTAAAGTCAGAAGAGTTGAAGTTTTGAATGCATGGTGGTAGGATAGGAACCTCAAGAGACAGGTGTGTCCAGTTTATTCAGTCTATGGCAAGGAGGTTACACTCAATTCTTAGCATAATTTATCTACTTCATGGTAGTCCTTTCCTTTCTTTAAAATAGAGATAACATTATGAAAAATAATCCAATATTTTTCTTATAAGGGTTCTGTCAGATTATATTTTCAGCTGAGAAATGTAGGTCTATTTGGATGAATCTAATTATCATTGACTTTTTTTTTTTAATCTCTTTCAGACTTTAACCATCTATACAAAATCACAGAAGACTGGCATATGGAGGTTAACTCAAGGGATTTGGGGAGAACTTTCTCCTCCATTAAAATTTTGAGAAAGATATTTTGGTTTCTGGAAATTTCTGGAAAAGTCCTCAAAGTTATTATTTCCATACTATACCTCAGGGTTCTTTCCTAACTTTTTAAGATGGATTGAGAACTAAGAGACAGAATCCTTTCCTAAGAATCTGAAGAAAAGCCACCTCAGACAGTCTTTCTGAATGCCATGTTTTCCAACATTGAGTTCCAGCACAGATCTCTTGGACATCCAGTAAGAGTAAATAAGTTCTAATATCTTGTCATCCCTTTAAAGGATAGAATACTCCTTAACAGCCAATAAACACACTTTGTAGTGCTTCCTTAGGTGCTTAGTTTGGGAGGTCAAGACCTGATCATTGTCAAATGTTCTTTTGAAGTGATTTTAGATACTATATATACACACTATATATATGTATATGTATATTATAGATACTATATATATGTATCTAGTCAGGGTTTGAATAATCAAGGGTAACAAATTTTGTTTCTTTTGTTCTCTTTGTTTGAAGAAATGCAAAAAATGAGTTGGTGTTAGCTGTGCAGCTTGAACCATCCACCCCCTAGGAAGAATTTACATGTTTAAGTATTGGATTGGTTGGTAGTGCTTTTAAAATATGTGTGTTTGGCTCTGCCACTGTCTCAAGGAATAGCAGCTGCCTTTAAATGAAAGGCCTAATGCTTTTTTGACTAATACCGTAACACCCCATGGAAATCCCCATTAGTCCCTTTGATGGAGCCTTTCGTGCCATTCAGTGTATTCTCTTGCCCTATTTCCCAGGATGGAAATTTGACCTATCCTGCATCCAGGAGCCTAACACTGCCACAGAAAGGTTTTCAAATGCTCTTCAAGTACTATGCAGATAACCAGAGGATAGGTGGAGTTATGTGCTACAACATTTTTACTTACCTGAGTGGATAGGACTTAGAGGTAGAAGGTGCTGACAATAGACAATGTACTTAAATATCCATAACGCTCCATGGACTATGACTGAATAGTGCTGGCATAGAGTAGAAACGAAAGGATTAACACAGAGAACTGTGTCTTGATAATTCCTTTTTTAGGGGAACCTTAGTGTATGGGAAACCTTGCTACAGCTTTTGTCCAAGAAGTGATGCCAGGCTGATAGGAAAGCTAGTTTTACTAAACTAGTACTAGTTTACTAATAGAGCTTTGTAGTTTCCCTGTAGCCTAACCTAGTAGCTTGGGCAAGCTGTGTTTAAGCCATTGACATTCGTAAGCTCTGTAAGTAATATCTGCATAATTTTTTATGGTTAGAGGTGGAGAGACCGAAAAGGTAACAGCTCACCTTTCCCCAGCCCTCCATTTTGAACATACTGTCTCCAGGTATGTGGCTAGTGATGTAAGGATAAATTCCTCTATTGGAATATCTGAGTTATTATTCCAGGGAAAATCAAGAAGCAGAGTTGTGTCTAGATAAATAATGGAAATATGTGTTTTCTTAATTTTCTTTTGTGTATCTTTGTTTTGCAATTTTTCCAAGATGAGTGTGGATTACGTTTCAGATAAAAAAAAAAGTTGTATTTAAAATTAAGTTCAACGTTTTCTAGCAACAATTTCAGCTCCTGTCTCTTACTCTGCTTCTTTCCTCAAAGGATTGCAAATGCAAGGATTTCAATACCTTATCTACTCGTTTAAAAACATTCTTGAGATCCATCGCAAGTAGCAGCTGTTATAAGAACTTTCTACTCCCTTAAACACCTAATCCCCTGTGACACATTCCATTTATCCTCCTTTTGTGGTGACTACAGCTTTAGCTGCCCCATGTGGGGAGACTTGCTGGTTTTATTTCATTGCTCTGGATTGCTGCTCTTAGATTGCTGAAAAATGAACTTATTCTATAGCACTCAGTTTGTCGTGTTGCTCCTTTCTGAAGTTACTGTTCTGAATTATTCCCTGTGTCCAGATTAACTCTTTGTCTACTTTGTAGACTACTCTTTGTATACTTCTATAGAAGTATATTTCTTCTCTTTTACTTTGTACCTGCCGACCATTTTATATTGGCAATTTGTGCAGGTCTATGCTAAAAATCTTCTTTGAATAGCAAATCTTCCATGCTTTGAACTCCTCTAATCAAAACTTGCTGTTTAAAATTCTGCCTGTGATTTTGCTTCTGCTTAACTGTGGACACCTTTGGCATAGTTATCTTTATTCTTTCTAGCTAATGAAAATTTGGGCTAAAGAAGGGATCTTTTTATTTCCCATTAAAAATGCATTTGTCAAAATTATTAGTTTTGGAATATCAGATTTCAAAGGGAGCTCAGAGACCATCTGCTCAAATCATCTCATTTGTCAGATTGAGAAAAACGAGCCTCAGACCTCAGACATATAGGGACCAGACTAAAACTAGAATCCAGATCGCTGGTTGTCTTCTTACCATATCTGGTCTACTTTACTCTCAATGGAAAATGTAATTTTCATATCCTAATGTTTAAAACAAAGAAATAAATGTAAGGGATGAAATTCTTGATTCATCAGAGGGACTTTGGTTGCAAACAACAAAAACTGATTCTGGCCAATTTGGGCGAAAGGGAATTTGCTGAAAGATCATGAGAGGCTCACTTAATTCCTTAGCACAGGTTTTCAAAATGAGAAGTGATTAGGAGACCTCAGAGGGAGAAACATTATGTTCATCCATCAAGATGCCTTCAGTGTTCCCCTCACCTTGATGAAATATCAAACAGGTTTTTTCCTGACTATGGGCCCCTAAGATCCCTTTTCTTAGAGTATTTACTTTAGAAAATTTGCAACTATAAATTCTTTCTTTGCTCTATTGAGATATAAATCTTCTCTCAGACTTCTCCTGGTTTTACAACCCAAAAGTGTCTTTCATAAGGACCTGGGAGCCACCCCTTGGAAATGCAGCCATCAAAAAAGATAGGGCCCTTGTCTCGTTACTGTGGGAGGGTAGGAGCCTAATTTCAATAAATACCAATTAGTAAACACAGATGCCCTTCAAGATTTGTTCAGTGTCTGAATAATGTCAAGAATCCAAGCACTTTCTTTTTTTTTCTTCCAAAATTTTATTTAAATTCAAGTTATTTAACATACAGTGTAGTAATGGTTACAGTAGTGATTCATCACTTACATAAGACACCCAGTGCTCTTCATGAGCGCCCTTAATGCCCATCACCCACTTAGCTCATCTCCCTACCCACCTCCCCTCTAGTAACCCTCAGTTTGTTATCCGTTTTTAAGAGTCTCTTATGGTGTGCCTCCCTCTCTGTTTTTATCTTATTTTATATTTCCTTCCCTTCCCCTACGTTCATTCCACATGAGTGAAATCATTTGGTATTTGTCTTTCTCTTATTTCACTTAGCATAATACACTCTAGCTTCATCCATGTTGTTGCAAATGGCAACATTTCATTCTTTTTGAAATATATATCTATATCTATGTCTATGCCTATATCTATATCTATATCTATATCTATATCTATATCTATATCTATGTCATCTATATCTATATCTATATCTATGTCTATACCTAATCTATATCTATCTATCTTCTTTATCCATTCATCAGTCACTGGACATTTGGGCTCTTTCCATAAGTTGAAGCCAGGCACTTTCTATCATTTGCTTTACCTTTCTTGACCTGTTTGCTTACCATCTAAAACTTACTAATAGCTACACAATGGCTATACAATGGCTGCTAAAAGTCCATGTATCACATTTCTGCTCAAAAGCAGGAGGCAGGGCAGTGGCTAGAACAGCCAAGAGAACTACCTCTTTCCTTTTATCTGTGAAGGGTAGATTGCTATTCCAGAGGCCCCTAGCATATTTCCTCTAATGTTTTATTCACTAGGCATGGTTCACATGCCTGTTTAGTGGCAAAGACAGGGGAATTAGAAAAAAAATAATGATTTTAATTGCCTAGCAATGGATTAGAAAAATAAATATTCATTCCTCTCCCCCAGGCTTAGAAGAGAAGCCTACTTTCCTCAAGTACATTGTTGGTCATCTGATACCTAAACAGAAGCGCATCACTGTTGGCCAGGGAGAAGGGTGAGAAAGGCAGTTATGTAGATAATCAACAGTATATGCTACAGCATACCTTTGAGTATGTAGAGCCACTCTGTGGGTTTAGATCTGGATGATGAAGAAGAGAAGGCTGAAACAAGGACACTCCTAAGAGGGACAGACAGATAGAAACTGCAATGGACACAAGAAACCTTATGAAAGTAGTGATAGAGAGGGCTGGAAAGGTCTCAAAAAAGCCCTAGAAGGCTCCAAAATATTTTGCCGAGCACTGTTGACTGTTAAGTTTGTGGAGGGAGATATGAAAATGTATGTTAAATGTATTAAAATTTTATATACAATTTTGTATTGGTTCAGAAATTTTACTTTATTTTTTATTTTATCTTATTTATTTTGAGAGAGAGAGAGAGAGAGAGAGAGCGAGAATGCAAGTGGGGATTGGGTGGAGAGAGAAAATCCCAGGCAGGCTCTGTGCTGGCTGTGCAGACCCCAGAGTGGGGCTCAGTCCCATGAACCATGAGATCATGACCTGAGCTGAAATCAAGAGTTGGACGCTTAACCAACTGAGCCACTCAGGTGCCCCCAGATATTTTACTTTTAAGAGATTTTTTTTTTGTATTTTACACTAGGGAAACAACCAGCTATTCATGTAAAGATTTACATACTAGCATGTTTATCACAGCATTATTTATAATTATGTAAACCTGGAAATAGGCAAAATGTGCAATGGCAGGGAGTTTTATGAATAAATCAAAAGTTTCTGTCTTTGAAGGATATTTAATGATTTGAAGGATATTAAAGAAGGCTATAAAGAAGGATATTTCTCCTGTGTAAGAAAGCAGGTTTCCAAAAAGATATTTGCATGGTAAAAACATAGCATCTATGAGGGGTCATCCTTTTGACATACTGGAATTGCTGTAAATTTTTCATGTTCTTTATACTTTTTGGGTCTTTTCTAAAATGTATACAATATTTATGAAATAAATTCTATGAAAGATATCTCTTCAGTTTTGCCTAGGGTAGAACTGGAACCCAATGTTGATTTCAGATACAGACTCTGTGGTCAGCCCTCCAAGTTTGTCTAACTTTCAGTATAGTATTTAAGTTACTTGTAAGAACAGCTCACTTACAGGTCTGTAGATGAGGAAACTGGGGCCAGATAGGCTAAGGAACTTGTTTACCATGCTGGAAAGGGGTACCATCACCTCTCCCTTGGAAGACAATTACTAGGCTAGGCCTCCATGTTTATCCTGCCCCACTGATTATTAGTTCCCTATCTAGCAGTTACATGGAACTCTTAAACACCTAAGTCAGATGATGACACGTACACTTACACAAACTTTTTAGAAGCTTCTCAGAATACTCAGTAACACCCATGCCCCTTACCATGTACCTATTTCTTGCTATCCTGCCTACTTCATCATTAGCCTACATGGCTAATCCAGTCTATTCACATGGCTTCCTCCTGTTCCTGAGACCTGCCAAGCCTGTGGCTCTTTAGGACATTTGTGTTTGCTGCTCTCTCTTCTGAGAATATTCTTGTGTTAAATCTTCAAGTGGCTTACTTCCTCATTTTCACTCATCTGTTCAAATGCTTTCTCCTTGAAGAGGCCTTCCCTGACCACTTTGTAATGTGGTCCCGTCTCTCTCTATCACCCCTCACATTTTTATCATGGATCTACATCATTTTTCTTTATAACAAGGAATGCTCTACTCTGTGTCCATTTGTTTATCTGTCTTCCTTAGTAGAATGTAAGCCCTGTAAGGGTAAAGTAAAGGCTTTACTTTCTGCTGTATGCCTAGTACCAAGAAGAATGATTGGTACATATTATCAGCTCAATAAAATCCAGCAAATAAATACATCAATGACAGAACCCATGTTTTCTCACCCCAAATCATATGTTTTCTTATTCCCTTATCAGAATATTTGTATGGTTGTAGATTATTTTAGACACGTGTCAATTGGTTCGTGATTAGAACATGTTTTTCATAATTATTCACTAAAGGTAGAACATCAAACTTAGTATTTTAAAAACAGCTCTGAATCTGGAAAGATTCATATACATATATCTTCTAATAAGTCTATTTTTTGAATTTACTTTAAGAGGAGGGAACATTTCTGAATTTCATCAGAAATTCAGTTTAACTTGTCTATGAAGATTTATCACAATTTATTTTGCCTACTGCCCAAGCACTGCTATGAATTAAAATATATAATTAGATAATAAACTATTTATAATGTATTATAGCTATTAGTAAGCTATAAGTATTCAAAGCATCATTAGTATCAAAGTGCATAGAGATGGAAAAGTTTAGAGTGGCATTTATAGTAAATTATGCAACCCTTTAAAGCAAAACAAATATTTCAGTAATATGTTAATGATTTCTGGGTATAATGTCAAGTGACTGATGTGATGGTAGGTGGGCAATGAGAATGAGTTTGAAGCTGATGAGTTCTTAATGACATTATCTCTTTATCTTTTGCCCTTCTCTTGCTCTTCATATTCAAAATTCAATTTGAGTCGCCTCCTCTGATACCTGATAAACTTCATCTCATTTATCAGTGATACACATTCATTTTCATAATTTTAAGCTTTAGTTCCTAGACTTAGTAATAATAAAACAATGATACCTACTGTTTAGACAACATTTATAATGTGCCAGATATTATGCTAAGTTCTTTGCTCCATTATCATATATAATCCTCTCAGCAAGCTTTTTTTTTTTCTTTCTGTTTTTCCTTTAGACTTTTTATTTTGAAATAGTTTAAGACTCATTAGAAGTTTTAAAATAGTATAGAGAGTTTCTGTGTACTCATCACTCAACTTTCTCAATATATAACCATAGACCATTGTCGAAACTGGGAAACTGACTTTAGCAAGACATTAACTTGAATTCAGACTATATTCAGAGTCTATCAGTTTTACATTTATTTCTCTTTTGGTGTATATCATCTATGAAATTTTTCCACATGCATCTATTCATGCAACCATCATCACATGCAAGACACAGAAATGTTCCATCATCACAAAGAAATCTCTTCCTGTTGCCCTTTAGTAGGCACACATCCCAGCCTTACAACATGGTACCCATAAATCTCTTTTCAATGGCTATAATAGTATTATTCTGAGCATGTGATAAAAATGGAATCATGAGCAACTTGTTGAAGGAGGTACTATTATCTTCTCCATTTTAACTTAGGACACTGAGACGTGAAGACTTTGAGAGAATGCCTTAGTGAAGGTCAGCCAGCCAGTAAGAGAGGGGTTGGGATTGGAACACAGGGCTTGACTCCAACACTCATGCTCAACACTCATGCTCAACACTCATGCTCAACACTCTATTCTCCTTTTTTCCCCCCTGTTTTATAGACAATAAATGCCTAGGTCCTAATGATATTAAAATCACTATTTCCAGGGCCTACACAAATTTCCCTTTGAGAAATTCTAATATTTCCAAGTGAAATGGTCTTTAGTGAGTTATTTTAGAAATTTCTATTTCAGTACAATAGGACATTATACAATGTATGGCAGTAAATGAATCACTTCAAGGAAATAAAACTTATCTTGGAGGGCATTATCTACTCTAGTCCCATTATCTGGCCCTTTCTGGTTATATGTATGCAAAGAAAATTTTGACTATTCTGATGTTAATTTGTGCCTTCTAGTTAAAAGACTGGCCAAAATAGAAGATTCACAGAGGACCATAAGGAAAAGTAAATCAAAGATAGTCACAAATGTAACAATATTAGGACAAGAACCTAAGTACAGAATTTTGTACTCTATCACCCCTGTTTGAAAAACAGAACAGAAAAATATCTATACTAAGCAGTTTAAATCAAATCGCAAACTTTGAATGAATGAATTATGTAATGAATCTGGCCTACAGGTATTTTTATTTGGTCTGTGCAGTGTCTGAAACTGCAAATTAGTTACAAATATCTAAAAATGGGGAGCTTTAATACAAATTCCAAGTTTCTGGCTTCTTTTGGAAAGTAAAATAATCTGGAACATTGGTTCTACATTACAGCTGAGGCTGAATCATTGCTTTCTCCTTTATGTTGTATATATGCTTTCCAGAGTGGCATAGTCCCCATCTAGCCCAACAGAACCATCTATTTAGAAAAAAAATTTTTTTTTACATTTGTTTATTTTTTAGAGACAGACTCAGCACAGCAGAGAGAGAATGAGACACAGAATCCGAAGCAGGCTACAGGCTCTGAGCTGTCAGCACAGAGCCTGACACGGGGCTTGAACTCACGAACTGTGTGATCATGACCTGAGCCGAAGTCAGACACTTAACCAACTGAGCCACTCAGGTGCCCCCTTAGAACCATTTATTTTATCTGGGAGATGCGGTGTGCATTTGAGTTTGTGACATCTGGTCAAGAGACTTAGTGAGATGATTCTACAATTTAAAAATTCTTGAATTAGAATTTGATAATTTTTTAGAAAATTATTTTCTGTGCTCTATCATGTAGAACAAAGTTCTACAAAATGATAACAGATGATAAAGACTTCATAGCCAAATAAAATTGGAAATTCAAAGTACTTTATCCTACTTTGGCTCTGATATCAACAATAATGAGGCCTATTTAACCTTGTTTAATTCAATATTTCCTATATATAATTGACTACATTAACACCTTGTGCATATGTATACATATATGTATGTATTTATATATGTATATAGGTATGTATGCATGTCTTTTTGTACAACATTACTTCTTGGAACAACTGTTTTTTTCTTAGAAAAATGTTTTGGGAAATGCTGATTGAGAAAGATTAGAAATGTTTGAGCCTTCAGTTTCTCACACATTCAAAATAATTGGCTTTCTGGAAATAAAAGTCTTAAATTTTCATTTCACTCCTCTGAAATCAACATGGCATACCCATTGATGCTGACCGAAACAAACACTGATTTTAAAATGGGAACAAGGTTAAAAATAAAAGCCAAGATCTAAGAAGAATTGTGAAATTGAAGACATCAGTGGAACATTCTATGGTTAGCATATTTCAAAGGAGAGAGAAAAGTCATCCTTTTGCTGCAAAAACTGCCAGATTGTGGTTTTGGTTTTTGCTTTCTAAGTCATGCTGGTTTATGAATTCAGTGGATTATCAATGTTGGTTTGCAATCTAGCCCCTGTACATGGAGGGCAAGGAGAGGCCAAAGAAAGGGGCAGTCCCCTCCAGATTGGTAGGTGGCAGTTTTAATAAGCAAGGGAACTTACATATGAGGCTTGTCTTGGGTGCTACAAGGTAAGAAATTCTCTGCACCTGCCTGCCAGAATTGAAAAGTTTATATACACGACTTAATTGGGTTCAATTGTGTGTGCCATCCAGATGATCTCTAAAACATATTGCTTTCTCGGGGTCGTGTCCTTAAAAATGACTTTGGTGGGGCACCTGGCTTGGTTGTGGGTTTGAGCCCCATGTTGTATGCAGAGATTACTTAAAAATAAAATATTAAAAAAAAAAAAAGAAAGAAAATGACTTTGGCTGTGGGATTGGTAGGCAGAAAGTATACTCCAAGGGTAGGGCAGGGTGTGAGGAACCTCTGACTACCAGGCTTTAGCTCGAGGGTCAAACAGAGGTCATGTCCTCTGCGTGATTGCTTCCAACAATCAGCCAGGCTGACCTTTGAAGATGCATGCCATGATTCTGCAAGGAGCAGCATTTATCATTTCATTGTATCATACATTCATTCAGCAAATATATACTTAGTACTTACAATGTTCCAGGTGCTGGGTATAAATTAGTGGATAAAACAAAGCCCAGCCCTCATAGAGCTCACAATCTTGTAGGAAAAACAAGAAATAAGCAAGTAAACAAGCCAATCAACATCTAATTACCTGTTGCTGTGCTATGAGGAAAGCAAAGGCCAGGCTGGCGGGTGGAGAATAAGAGTGTGGAGAGGGGATGTTTGTCTTCAAATTGGGTGACTCTGGAAGGACTTTTCGAGATGACATTTATGCTGGATCCAGAAATAGTCAAAGGAACAACCAAAGATATGCAGAAAGAAGAAAATTCAAGCAAAAGGGACAGCACCTGCAGAAATCCTAAAGTGGGAAAGGCTTCAGTGCACCTGACCAGCTTCTGAGTTGGCCCTGTAGCTGGATGGCCGTGACTACAGTGGTGAGTGGAGGCAAGGGAAGATAGGTGAAGTAGGCAGAGTTTAGTTGTGCAGGACTTCACCTTCGACCATGAAAAAGGGCTTGGGTTGTTTTTATTTTATTTTTTTCTCGTAGTTCATCTGGGTGTTGGTGAAGCTTTTTAAGCAAGGAAATGACATGATCTGGTTAATGTTTTTTCTAATATCAATTCAGCAACTATTCACTTGGTGAGGGTGTGAATTTAGAAGCCAGGAGATTGGGCAGGGGGGCTGGTGCAGTGATGCAGAAGAGGATTGATTGTGGTTTTGACTATGCTGTGGTGGCAGAGTTGGAGACCAGTGTGTGGATCCCACTCACATGTTGGATGTGGTAACAATAGGGTTTGCTGATAAATGTCCTGCAGAATGTGAAGGAGTAGGATGACTCTCATGTTTCTGACCTAAGCACCCAGGTGGCTTGAACACAATTTTAATGTCGTAGGGCAGATTTGGATGGGAGAGATAAAAATCCATGATAGAATTTTAGAGATTTCTGTGGGATAGAAGTCACTGTGGAGACTGTATGAGTCTGTAAGTCAGAGGAGAGCTAGAAGCTGGAGATTTTCATCTGGGGACACCTCTACATTTGACTAAATGTTTGCAAAATGTAACAAACAAAACATAATCGCATATAGGAAGTATTTCCTACTAAGTTTGGTTTTCTGAAGGCAAGACCAGTTTGTATGTCTTTATTTATTTTGTTAGTTTTTTTAAAACATTTTCTTCATTTATGTCCAATAGTATTTCCAAAATCTAGAATTATGTAAGTCTGATTCTCACTTCTCATTTCAAGTCCATAGTCCCAGAAGCAGGGTAAAGAGCCAGGTACATCGTATTCACAACTGGGCAAGTTGCCACCTACTAGCGGTTGAAGTCAAATCAGCTCTGAATAACTGAAGGCTGATCTCCCCTCATGAACAGATTCACCCTCAGGTACAACTCAGTAAGCCCCTTTTTTCTTCCTGTTCCAACTCAGTGATCAGAGGTGGTGATGACTCAGTCAAATTCAAATAGGAGTTTCATATTTCATTTCTCTTGCATGTTCAGAACAATGACTCTTGTGTTAATGTGCATGATAGAGCAGGGACTCCTTTAATAGAGGAACTCACAAAGATGGAAAATGAAAAAGTGTGGTTTGGTGACAAAGGCCCTGGTCTAAGACACACTGTAATCCAAATCCCAGATCTACTGTTGATTAGCTCTTCATGATCTGGGGGATAGTACCTACCCTCATTTAGACTTCCTTTCTCTCCTGTAGTGTGAGGGTTTAAACAAAGAATCTAAACTCAAGTAAGTTATAAAATAAGTAGAATTTCCTGAAGTTCCAATATTTTTGGCTTTATTTCCAATGCTTTAAATGTCATTTAAGTACTCTTTTTTCTGTTTTTGGCATATGATTATATGATCCCAGAGATCAAATTCTTTTCTGTATGTGTATGGTATTACTGGAGAGCAGATATAAACTATTCGTTTGATGTGTGTATTGTGTTACCATTAGGGGAAAAAACACCTTTAGAAAGAGGCTTTTTTTCTTTGCCGTATCGATCTATGAGTAAGCAGTTGTTTTGTTTCTGGGATTTTATTGACAACTCTGTGTCTTCTTTCCATTTAATTTTATTTGCCATTATGGCCCACTAAGTAATTAACGCTGCATTTTGGAAAATTTAGAGGCTAAAGAGAGCCATTTGAGAACACTGTTGAATGGCTTTTTTTATTTATAATATCTCAAGCTGTGTTAAGCTTTATCACAGACTTTTAAAATGTGAGATCCACTTGTGTATTTGTGTCTGGATGGAAATTATGTCTGAGAGAAAAACAAAATTATCTGTAAGAGATTGAGAAATCAAGCAATGTGAAAAACAAAACAACAAAGAAAGAAGCAACCCCCAAAGCTACAATCTTTCCATTTTATTTATATCAAAATAACACAAATATTTACATGCATTTTCAAAGGAGAAATTCATTTGCAGTTGTATGTTAGGTTTAATTTGTGGACAATCAAGTTCCTCAAGAGACTCTTCTCAAACTGAATTCTCTTCCCAGGCAATCTCAGTTATCAAATACATGTGACTTTCCCAGAGTTAGCTGACTAGTAAGCCACTGACTCTTCAAACTGCTTTCTCAGCATCTCCACTTGGAGGTCTCAAAGGCACATTCAAAGTAAAATAATCTTCCGTTATCTAAATTTCTCCTTCCTTGATATTTATCCCAAAATGTATCAAAATATAACTATATAACATATACATAAGGTATGATATATATAGGAGTATATATATAAGGTATATAACTATATAACATATAAGGATATATCTCACCCTTTCTATGGTCCAGGCACATTATATTAGTTACTGAAGTATAGCAATAAACAAGACAAGTGTCTCCCTTTATGGGACTCCAATAAGCAAATGCCAGAAGTAGAAGTAGAAATATCTTCATGGGTACTCCTTCTCTCTTATTTAATGTCATGTTTTGCCAATTTTATATCAGTTCATCTACTTTTTAACTCTGTCTAGTCCAGGGTACCATTTTGCTCCATTTTGCTACTTATGGCCTCAAGGGTACTTCTCACACATCCTCTTCACTTTTCTAGAATAATCTCTGCAAGATAGGTGTAGTAGTCTTTCAAAACACACATCATTTTCCTGCCACACACATATTCCCTTCTTAAAATCTTTCAATGGCTTTTCATTGCTCTTATTCTAAGGATGAAAAGCTTTAACGTGGCCCTTAAAGTCTGAGTGATCTGTCCCTACTTGGCTTTTTTGCCTTTCCTCCTGCTCCTCTCTTCCTCTTTCTTCCTCCTTCTTTCTTTCTTCCTTATTTCTTCTTCTCCTCACCCCACCCATATAACCTTTTTATAAGTTACTGAGAGTATTTCTTAGTACACTCTTACTTATGTTCCTCATTGCAAACCTCATTTTTTCTGTGAAGCTTTCTTTAATCTCTTAGACAAGACCAAATCATCATTAGATAGTTACTACTTCCTGAACTTCATAAAACATGCTCCATATATTTGTATAATACTTTAGTTAATATTTTCCCCCCAAGTTTCATAATGACAGAGATTTCAGTCTGTTATTTCAACTTTGTATCTTTTACAACTAGAACAATGCCTAGTACATAGCAGATGCACAGTAGATAAATATTCACCCTCAAGTAGCATGTTGTGGACACATATCAGGATCTGTAGCAGATTCTGTCAGTCATATCCCCTCAGCCTACTCTAGGACTACTGTACAACTTTCCATTTTATGCCTGCAGCCTTCTGTGCTTCTTTGTCCAAGGGCTTTCCCTGGCTGCACGAGTATGGCAACCACTGGGAAGGCCATAAAGGCTAGAGAGTTAATGTTCCTGGAGTGACTTTCAACCCGTGAGGGATGGGAATCCCTATGAATGTTCCACAAAGACTCTGAGAGTCTTCAGTCAGGTTAATACCCAGTTGCCTACAGCAGTAACTTGCCCATGTATGCACCCTGTATTAACATTTCCTCTCTCAATTTTCTACTCCTTTACAGTACTTCCTGGTATCACTTCCCAAATAAAGTACTTATACCCCTACGACTGTATATGGAGAAACCCAAACTGAGAGAGTGCCAGAGTCCTGCAGACCTCTAGGGGCACTATTGCAGTGGCACGATTCCCATTGTAATCTGTCTTTCAACAGGTGCCATTTACATTAGAATATATAAATGACAACTGTGGAAGAAATATTTAAGGAAAGGTCTTTGATAATAATTAAGGGCCTCCTGCCTGCTATATGCAAATGCTATTTTTGAATGGAGCAGCAAAGAATGGTGCATATTTTATGTGTTTTTTTCTGGGTACTTCATTGTCCCATTAGACTTCACTTACCAAACACAAATTCAGAGAGAAATTATTAACATTTTGAAACAGAGATTGCAGAGAATTAAGCCAAGTGTGATGTCCTTTTAAGTGCAAGGCCCTGTACACCTGCACAGTTTACAAGCCCATGAAGTTGGCCCTGCGAGTGAGGGCGTGGAATACTCTGTCTCAATCTTAGCCACCTGCTCACCACTAGAGTTTTTAGTCATAATCAAAACATAATGACTCAGGATAGAAAAATGGGTGATTCTTCAGAACAACGGAAGAATGGACTTTGGGAAGACCAATGCAACTGTTATTTAATGGAAGAATAGAAGACCAGAGAGAATTGTCTATGAGGTCTTCATCCACAAAATCCCAAAGGATTGTCCAGCCCAAGGATAAGTGGGAAGTTTTCTTTTTTTTTCCTGAAAAAATACCTTTTTGTTCCTTGTTTTGCTTTATGCAAAACTTCTACAAGGAAGGAAAGAATATAACCTTTTTACAGATTATTTTCAGAACCTGTGCTATCCAGTACTTGTGAATAATGTGAAGTAGGTTATCTGGTGATTATCTGTAAATGGAAATTGCTGTAGATGTAATGTGAGACTCCAAAGGAAATTATCTTCAGAATGTTCCTGGTGCTGCTGGGTGGTATGGAATATTGATTTCATGTGCATGAGTTGTTTTACCACATGATGACGTGGATGTTTTTCTGTTATCTGTCAAGACAAGAATGCCAGAAAATGCAGTCTGCTTATTTATAGCCTTCATAATAATACAAAGAATATTGTATGAAACAATGCATGCTTATCAAATATTTTCTAATGTATATGTGCATTATTGCATGATTACTATTTCTTAAAAAATTTTTTTAATGTTTTTATTTATTTTTGAGAGAGAGACAGAGCACAAGTGGGGGAGGGACAGAGAAGGAGAAGGAGACACAGAATCTGAAGCAGGCTCCGGGCTCTGTGCCTGATATGGGGCTGGAACTTGTAAACCGCGAGATCATGACCTGAGCCAAAGTCGGGTGCTTTAACCGACTGAGCCACCCACTGAGTCACCCAGGTGCCCTGCATGATTACGATTTCTGAATCTTTACTCATAGGTGTGGTATTTTCCAGATTTCAGAGGCTGTGGTGTGATATTCATTTGGACATGTTTCTTTTTATTTTATTTATTTTTTATTTTTTATTTTTTAATTTTTTTAACGTTTATTTATTTTTGAGACAGAGAGAGACAGAGCATGAACGGGGGAGGGTCACAGAGAGAGGGAGACACAGAATCTGAAACAGGCTCCAGGCTCTGAGCTGTCAGCACAGAACCCGACGCGAGGCTCGAACCCACGGACCGTGAGATCATGACCTGAGCTGAAGTCGGACGCTTAACCGACCGAGCCACCCAGGCGCCCCTGGACATGTTTCTTTTTAAATTGCATCCTCTTATTCTGAGTATTGCCAGGTCTTTACTGTTCAGGGCTCAATTTGCAACCTTGTATCTGAGGACTTACCTGACTTTTGGAGGGACATCATTTTGGGAAGGTCAAAATATCCCAGGACTCCCTTACTGTATCTAAGGAAAAGAGTTCAGTCAGAAACAAGATTGGCAGCCCTGGCTTCCTTGTAGTTCCTCACCCCAGCATTTTGCCTTGTTCTTCCCTCTGCCTGGAGTTCTCTTTCCCCATGTATGCACATGGCTTACAACTCACCTCTCTGAGATCTTTACTCAGATGTTACCATCTTGGTGAGGGTTTCTCTGACTCTAGTATTTGAAATTGAAATTCTCTTCCCACTGTGGCATTTCTGTGCCCCTTCACTGTTTATTTTTCTCCAAAGCACTTACCATCATCTGCACAGAATATATATTACTAATTTTTACGTGTCTGTCTCTGGACACTAGAATGTAAATCCAGGAGAACAAGGGCTTCTTCAATATTATATGCCACTGTATCTTCAGCATCTAGAATAGTCTCTGGCATATATTATGCCTAATATTTGTTAATGATCATGCCATTGAATTTGAATAAAGAATGTGGCAGCCCATGAGGGGCCATGGACCACACCAGTTTTCAGAATAACTGCCTGATAACATACCAATTTATTAGTACATTGAAAATATTTTTCTGAGGTTTCTTGTATTTGAATATTTTCCTCTTTAGATTTTGCAAGACCTTCCTGTCATTGAAGGTAATCTGATCAGTTACTCTCATGTGGGACTGCCAGTGTACATGTTGGTCTTTTCTGGGTCACAGTACATTTTTATAATGAAATTAGGGCTGAATGGGTCAGAGTCCGTTGAAAATAAAAGTAGATTAAAAGATTGAGTTGTAACAGAACAGAATATTCCTAGTCACTAAAATAATCATACTTCTCCTTTAATTCAACTTTAATTCAACTTTAGCTTTAACTTAATAAGTTCAATTCAGTTTCTGATGGTTTTTATTCTTCAGCATATCTTCAAATGACAAAGGTGGTATAGGTTGAAATCAATTGAACCTTGCAGAGCTGGGTTTAGAATAATAAAGTTGCTGTAAAAGGCAGCAATGGGTTAGCTAAGGATTGTTCATGAAGTAAAGCAGCAGGTTGGAGGGGTGATTTCTACCAGTAACTAACAGATACGGAGCATTTACTCTATAGTAAATACCTTGATAAGTGTTATTCAAGTATACACATGTATTTTGTCAGTTAATCCACAGAACAATCTATGATATTGTTATTCTCATTTTACTAATGAGAAGCTGAGGTTCATGGAGGTTAAATTGCTTACGGTCAAACAGCTAGTAATTACTGGCTCTTACATTCAAAGCTCATGCTGTAACCACTATCTGTTGGACTGCCTTGGGGAATTTAAATTTCTTAGCCACCTAAAAAAATGGAATTCATTGATTTTTAATTCTCCAGTTAGGTCATTGCCAGCCATCTATTTTTACATTTATTTAGCGCTTTGTACTTTTCAAAATATTTCCACATTCGGTCTTTTTCTCTCCATCTCTTTCTGTCTTTCTCTGTGTGTTGTGTCTGTCTGTCTCTTTGCATCTCTCTCTCTCTTTTTTTGTTGGCTAGAAGCTACTTGTTTGTTTGTTTTTTGATGATCGAAAAGACCAGTGCATAATTGCTCTCTGGAACAAATGGATAAATGGATACTTCTCAGGTCTCTTTTCTCTTGACTGTAAATTGGTTGAAATGAGACAGCATTACTTTATTAATAAAAATTTGTGGTAATTGGGACAGGAACTAGCCTATGTTAAAATGAAAAAATACCTTTTGATATGCAAATGATTTTTTTCTTAGGAAAATTAATCGTCTACATTTGCTTTCAGGAGAATATTTAAATGACATTAGGCAGTGTTCAAGGCCCTTGAAGGCCTTTGCATACTTAGTTCTAAAAGCATGCCATTAAACAACTGAATAGGTCCTCAATGAGCATTTGGCTTGAATACTTCAGTTTGCAGATCTGAAAACTGAAGCACAGAAAGCTGACTTCTGCAAGGTCATAGTTAAAAAGTCTCTGAGTGAGGGGCACCTGGGTGGCTCATTTGCTTAAGATTCTGACCTCGGCTTAGGTCATGATCTCTCGCAGTTCATGATTTCAAGCCCTGGATTGGTTCTGTGCTGACTGCTCCAAGTCTGGAACCCGCTTCACATTCTGTGTCTCCCTGTGGCTCTCTGCCCCTCCCCCACTTGTACTTCATCTCTGTCTCTGTCTCTCTCTCTCTTTCTCAAAAATAAATAAACATAAAAGGGGGGGTGCTGAGTGAAATTTGAACCCAGATCTGCTGCTTTCTTATCTAGAGATCATGCCTCCAAATTACATGGACATAAAATACTGGCAAATCCATATACAGTTGACTTTTGAACAACAGAGGTTTGAACTGCATGGGTCCACTTATATGCAGATTTTTTCAATACAGTACAGTATTATAAATGTACTTTTTCTTTCTTATGATTTTCTTAATAATATTTTCTTTCCTCTATCTTACTTTTTGGTAAGAATAAAGTATACAGTACATATAACATACAAAGTGTGTGCTATTGTCTGTTGATGTTATCAGGAATGCTTCCAGCCAACAGGTTATTAGTAGTCAAGTTTTGGGGGAGTCAGAAGTTATATGTGGATTTTCAACTGTGTGTGTGGGGTCAGCACCCCTAATCCCTGAATTACTCTACAAAGTAGCTGAATTGAATTATTTCACCTAATTCTAAAAATTACTGTTGTATTTCTCTTATTATCTCTATAATACAGAACTTTCCCTTATTTGCATGGTACTCTGTCCTTGTTTTAGTTGACAATGTGGGTATTTAGGTTACTGCCTCTACTGCCTTTACCCTATGCTGCTATGGCTATTACTATTACTACTATTAAAAATTAACTTTATTGAGTGCCTACTGTGTACTAGGCACTATGATGAATATATGTTTATCAGCCAGGTCAGTCAGGAAAACAGATACCATTGTGTAATTTTGAGAAGAAAGGAATTTAATACAGGGGATTAGGTGCTTATAAAATCATTAAATCAGCTCAAAGAGTGAATGAAGATGAAGAAAAGCTGTCATTAACTTTTTATTTGCTATAGATTTTTAGAGGATCAGGAAGTTGCCGCTTTTGCCATGTTAGGAAAACACAGAAAACTTGTAGTGTGAAGAAGGTAAGTAACTCAGGGCAAAATGCCCAGAGGCCATTGCAAAACTTCATGTCTGCCAAAGCTCACATGATTGCCTGTTGGTGCCAGAGGGAAGAGTCATAAGCTTCTGGCTGTCTTCTGTCTTGGAAAACTCCCCCAAATTGGTAAAACCTAAACTATACCTAGAATCATTTGGCCGTTGACAAAACAGTCTGAGAAAGGTAGTTCCTAAGCTTCTAGTTTGTGCTATAAAGGGGCAAAAAGGCTGCCAAATCTCTACAGCCAACATACAGCAGGGTTTTTAATGTGTCTATTAATCCTACAAGAATGACAGATGAGGAAACCTGAAACTTAGACATTTTAAGGAACTTATATAAGCAGCTTCTGGATTGTATAATAGGCTGGCTGACACATGTTTAGTAAAACACAGATGCCCCCTGAAAGATAAAAAATCATGAAATTATTTTTATTTGATATTTCAAACAGATGTATTTAGGTAGTACTCATGGGACACACACTAGGGACTTATATATAATATAGTATGTATATATATTATATGTATATATATATATTATATGTATATATATTTATATGTTTAATATATACATTTTTTAACTTCCAATCTATAAAAATGGTGAGATGATTGTGAGAAGAGCGTGGGAAGTACACCAGGGACTTTAATATATATATTATGTATTTACTTATAATTGTTAAAAATATATTTTAAAATGTCTTCTTTTTTTAACTATAAAAGTGATAAGGTTATAGTGAGAGGAACATTGTGCCTAAAATCAGATAGCTAGTCAGTGGGAGAAGCAGGATTTAAAGTCTACAAGTCTGATTCCAGTGCCTGCCTCTTAACCATTAAATCAACTGTGTTGAGTCATGGAAGGGAACTCCATTTAGTATGATTCTTCTTTAATTAGCATTCACTTTCATAGCTACTCTTTTGCTTATCTTGGATCTGAGAAATATATTGTACTTACTGTCACCCTGTTTTTGGAGGAAAAGAATAAATGTTGTAGGGTATATTAGACCTATTTCTTTAAGCTGGAACGCAAACAGTCAAGTCTTGTGCTCTATAAGGAAATAAAGATCCGAAAGTAAATAGTCTTGACTTTTAGGGTAAAGTGGAATGGAGAAAACACAGATGAGGAGAGGGGAATGCAGGTTTCATACGATCTAAGCAGTGGCAGACACACAGGTTCAAAGAGCAGAAGCAGAGAAGGCTTCACCTTTTTATGGAAAAGGGTGTTGAGCATTGAGAGAGCAGGCAGCACCATTCAAATCTAATTTCAACCACCCTTGTCCCTTCTGGAAAAGAGCTCGCCCTCTGGGGGTATGTTGAACAAATGTGAAATACAGAATTTGAATTAGGTATTTACAGAGATCTTCCTGCTCTGAAATTCAACTTTCGAGGTTTGCGAAGCATTAACATAATACAAAGTTTACTCTTGCTTGCCATCAATTGCTGACATTTTCCTTCTGCCTTTGAGGTTTTGAAAGTTTAATAAGTTTGAAATTCATGGGCAAATGATGCAATTTTGGAGTAACTAATTTCAGCACAGATTTTTCCCGTTTCTAAGTATATTTTAGTGAGGCAGAATTTTCATTTTTAAACATTTCTGTATCTGTTGCTTATATTTTTAGTCCCAGGAGACAACTCTCAAGTTATTTAAAGGACAAGATTTTTACAGATAATTGCTAAATTTGCAAGTTTATTGGATGCATATCAGCCTCAGACCAAAGAAAACTAATTAAAATCTAAGTTGGAAAAATAGCTGTGTCTGCTCATTATCTGATTATTTTCAAGTTCAAAGCTGAACTTTTGTTTAAATTGAACTGCTTTTGTGTTTTTCTCCATTTTAGTTTTAAAACTGACAGGATAGAAAACCTAACCATTTTAACCATCTCCCATTGAAGTGATTAATTCTAGGTATAACTTAGTCTCATCCAAATTAAATTAATATACTAGAAGAAATGGATCACTTTTTGTTGATTACTTTTAATTGGTTTCAGTTTAATAAGCAAACATTACTTTAATGAAGTTTTTGAGTTTTATTATGGTATAAGATTGTTTACTCCAGTTCCAGTATTAACTTGTCACCTTAGGGCATAGCTACTTTATATTCGTGCCTGCTGTCTTTCAGAGCAGGAATTATAAGTTTACTCTTAGTGCCTCTTATCTTGAGTAGAGGATGCAAGGGCTACTATGTAGATGACTATTTTAAACTCTATCTGTTTAGTGATAACGTGTAGTGATAGAGAAGCACTGTCTGTCAGGAGAGAGGGAGCCAAAGAGAGTTTTGGGAAGGGAATGGCTGTAAGAAGGAACAAACAGTCGCTATTCACTGTCACTGCGTTACACGTTGGAGAAAGCATGGCCCTGGAGGCTCTTGAGTCAAATGAGGCACTAGCTACACATATTTTATAGGACAAGACACCTCATCTCCCATGCTCAGATCTTCCTCATGTCAGAGATGAGGGGCTGACCTTGGTGATTTCACCAGCTCTGAGATTCCATCATCCCATTTTGTTCCATTACTGTGAAAATTGACCTTAGTCCATTCAGTCCTTGGTAGTTCATTTCAGGCCCACCAGTTTGAATGTTTGGGTAAGAAAAATAAGAAAGTGCCTTCCCAGGAATTGAGGGAGAATCATTTAAGGACACAATCTTATTCTTTAATAATACCAATTCATCCACTTCAGGAAGGTCAGATTGGTTTGCCCTAAAACACTGCTTGAGTCATTTATTTTTTTCAGAAGTTCTACCTTTTGGAATTGGCTAAAAAGTTGCTTTATTCTTATAATATTCTAATATATTGAGAATCAATATTTATCTTTCCCATGCCTGAAGTTTCAGGTTAGCTGAATATTTGGAGGTATATATTCAGGGGATGCTATTTATCGTTCTAAAAAGTTCATAAAGGTCAAAATATTTAATTGTCTTTCCTACATTCTTCAAATTCTGTTTGGTTCTTGTGACATTTATTTTTAGTAAACTTTAGAATTGTAGAATAGTTTTAGATTTACACAAAAGTTGTGAAGATAGTGTAGAGTTTTCACATAGCCCATACCTGGTTTCCTCTATTCTTAATAACTTAAAATAATATGATATATTAGCCCAATTGGTAAACCAACATTAATGTATTCTTACCAGTTGAAGACCAAGTTTTACTCAGATTTCCTTAGTTTTTGCCTAATGTCTTCTTTCTGTTCCAGGATCTCATCAAGAATACCATGTTACATTTAATTGCCATGTTTCCTTAGGCACTTCTTGGTTGTGACAGCTTCTCAGACTTTACTTGTTTTTGATGACCTTGATAGTTTTCTTTTATTATATATATAATATATATAATATAATATTTATAGTTGACATACAATATTACATTAGTTTCAGGTATACAACTTAGTGATGTGCCAAGTTTATACATTATGCTATACTCATCACAAGTATAGCTACCACCTGTACCCATACATTGCTGTTATAATATCAGTGACTGTATTCCTTATGCTCTGCTTTTTATTCCTGTGACTTACTCATTCCATAACTGGAGGCCTGTGTCTCCCTTTCCCCTGCTCCCATTTTGCCCAATCCCTCACTCACCTCCCCTTTGGCAACCATCAGTTATTTTCTGTATTTATAGTTCTGATTCTGCTTTTTGTTTGTTTATTCATTTTTCTATTCCATTTATGAGTAGAATCATATGGTATTTGTCTTTCTCAGTCTGACTTATTTCATTTAGCTTAATATCTTCTAGGTCCATCTATGTTGTCTCAAATGACATGATTTAATTCTTTTTAATGTCTGTATAATATTCCATTGTATATTTATACCATATTCATTTATCCATTTGTCTATTGGTGGACACTTAGGTTGTTTCCATATCTTGGCTCTTGTAAATAATGATATAGTAAACATAGGGTGCACGTATCTTTTTGAGTTAGTATTTTCACTTTCCCTGGGTAAATACCCAATAGTGGAATTATTGGATCATATGATAATTGTATTTTTGATTTTTTTTTTGAGGAACCCTCATACATTCCCATCAATGGTATACCAGGGTTCCCTTTTTCTCCATGTGCTCGCCAATACTTGTTGTTTCTTGTCTTCTTGATTTTAGCCAACCTAATAGGTGTGAGGTGATATCTCATTATGGTTTTGATTTGCATTTTCCTGAGATAATGAGTGATGTTGAGCATCTTTTCATATGTCTGTTGGTCATCTGCATGTCTCCTTTGGAAAAATGTCTATTCAGGTCCTCTGCCCATTTTGTATTAAGATTGGTTTTTTGGTGTTGAGTTGTGCAAGTTCTTCATATGTTTTAGATATTAATCCCTTCTCAGATATATCATTTGTAAATATCTTCTCCCATGTAGTAGGTTGTCTTTTGCTTTCTTGATCATTTCCTTTGCTGTGCAAAAGCTTTTAATTTCGATGTGTTCCCAATAGTTTATTTTTGCTTTTGTTTCCCTTGCTTAGGAGACATATCTATAAAAATGTTGCTGAAATTATTGTATGTGCTCTCTTCAAGGATTTTTATGGTTTCAGTCTCTCATTTAGGTCTTTAATCCATTTTGAATTTATTTTTTTGTATGGTGAAACCCAGTTTCATTTTTTTGCACGTGGCTGTCCGATTTTCCCAGCACCATTTGTTGAAGAGATTGTCTTTTGCCCATTGTATATTTATTCCTACAATGTCAAAGATTAATTGAGCATATAATTATGGGTTTATTTCTGGGTTTTCTGAGCCACTGTATGTTTTTTGATTGGAGCATTGCACCATTTGCTCTTCAAATAATTGTTGATAATTAAAGACTGACTTTGTCATCTTGTTAATTGTTTTCTTGTTGTTTTGTAGTTGCTCTGTTCCATTATTTCTTTGTGAAATGATGATTTCCTGTAGAGGTATACTTTTATTTTTTTGTCTTATCCTATATTTCATGGAAGCTTTTGTTCTGTGGCTTAGTTGAAATATAGAGACAACAGTCTACTTTAAACTAATAACAGCTAATTTAAATTACATATACAAAGCCTAGGTTTTTATTCCCCTCCACAGTTTATGTTTTTGATGCAGTACTTTATATCTCTTTGCATTGCACATCCATTAACAAATTATTGTGGCTCTAGCTGTTTTCATTTTGACCCTCAACTTTTATGTTAGAGTTAAGGGGTTAATACACCACCATATTACATTATTAGAGTATTCTGAATTACTATATACTTGACTTTACCAGTGTTTTTTTTTTCCCCATATGTTTTTATGTTACTAGTTAGCATCTTTTCACCTCAGCTTAAAGAATTTATTTCAGCATTTCTTGTAAGGCGGATGAATTGGTGATGACTCCTTCTGCTTTTGTTTGTTTAGGAAAGTATTTTTCTCACCTTTGTTTCTGAAGGACCACTTTGCTGGGCAAAGTACTTTTGGTTGGCATTTTTTTTCTTTCACCACTTAGAATATATTATCCCTTTCCCTGTTAGTATGCAAGGGCTCTGCTGAGAAATCTGCCAGTAACCTTATGGGGGTTTCCTAGTTTGAAATAAAGTTGCTTTCTCTTGATGCTTTTAAAATTCTCTCTTTGTCTTTGATTTAGACAATTTTATTTTAATGTGTCTTGAAGAAGATATTGTTCTTTACTTTGAATATATCTCCTAGGGTGTCACTTCCTGTGTTGCACTGGAAAGATTTGTTTACATATTTTTCTTACTCCCTGGTCAGGTCTAAGTACTGCTTGAGCTGAAATTAAGTTGTCGTCTTTCTAGTGCCTAGTAGGATGCTTGTGATATAGTTAGTGCTATTCAAATGATTGAATCAGTGAAACTTTAAATCTATGGGAGCAGAATAGCATTGTCATATTGTAACCAGGCTTACATAGTTGGGTTGCCTTCAAATAGAAAGTTAAGCTGCCTTTTGAGTGTTTACGTGTAACATTTGACCTGGTACATGATGTAATGTCCAAGAGTAGAATCCTAGCAATGAATCTTGGCTCTATCACTTACAACTTGTATGACCTTGGGAAGATTATTTAACTTCTTTATTCCTCCTCAGTTTCCTCTTCTGCAAAATGTGGGTAATAAAATGAAGTTCATAGCATTCCTGTGGGTTGAATAGGAACATACCTGTAAAAGGACATGGCATAAGGCCTTGCACACACTGCTTTGAAAAGGTGGGCACTACTGCTATTAAATTATCTTCATTGAATTTTACTATTAATTGGCATATTTAAAATATTGCTTTTCATTTTCTTTTCCCTACACCAGAATATTTTTTAAATGTTTATTTTTGAGAGAGAGAGAGAGAGGGAGGGAGAGGGAGAGAGAGAGAGTCAGAATGAGTGGGGGAGGCACAGAAAGAAGGTGGGGGGCAGAGAATCTGGAGCAGGCTCTGTGCTGATAGCATAGAGCTTGACACAGGCTTGGATTCACAAACCATGAGATCATGACCTGATCCAAGGTCAAACACCTAACTGACTGAGCCACCCAGGCACCCCCCGCCCCAACTAGAATATTTTTAACCTTAGTGCTTTTCCTTTATTTCTATAGATTTGATTATTTTCCTCCTAATATTTGTGTTTGTGTGTGTGTCTTTTTCCTGAGCGGTGAGCAGAATGATGATTTCTCAGAGAACACATTCCTAGCTTGGCTCCTGGTTTGAGAAGTAATTATTTTGGCATTATCTTCCATTGTCCTGCATTTGCCATCTGTTGGTAACCTCATTAAAATGTTCCAAGTGTTCTGTAATCTGGCAGCATTTAATTAATTAATTAATTAATTAATTGATTATTTTTTTACTTTACCTCCAATTTCAATTCTATCTCCCAAATGGGGAATTTGGCTAATTTCTAAAGTAAGCCCAACTATTTTAAGTTTTAATAGGACATCTATAGCTTTCAATTTGGAAAGATATTTGTTTTACTTTTTAAAATTGTCTTAAATATGTCAGAAAAGAATAACTTAAAAATAGTAGCAGAATGTCATGTTAGTTTTGGTTTATGCTATTTTTTTTTTATTAATTCTGAAGTGTTCAGTGGGTGGCTCATCATTGTAGTTTCTACAGTGGGAATGGCAATGATCTGGGAACACTAAGAAATTTTTAAGATAATCTGTGCCTTATAAACTGCAGCACGTGGACTGAGTAGTTTTGGATTCTAAGCCAATTTCCATATAGGTCTTTCAATTGCCTCATGTGCTTTTAAAATGTCATTCTCAGAGACTGTTCAACAGGCTGATTTTGCATCCCTGGAATCACTTTTCCTTGGGTCTTCATGTCACATGCAGGATGTTTTTATCTCTGCCACATCCCTCTTTTCATTGCACATTTATATTTATCTTTCACGTAGATCTAGGCCAAAACCTCCTTGTAAATCTTATCAGAGTGCCTCAGCTTCTGAATTTTCTTTATCTGTCATGGAAGCATATTCTTGAAAGGACTCCAAGAGGGCAGTTATAATGAGTGATCCTCTCATTTTCCTCCTTCTTTTGTTCAGACCTGACAGAGAGACTGCCTATTTCACAGAAGGATGGTGCTGGCTGAAAGATGCTTTCTTGAAATGGAGGGATTAATGTCTTAGGTTCCCTTGAAGATGTATCTAATTTGCATTTTAATTATTAGAGCTAAAAAGCATGAGCATGAGCATGAGCTACTGAGGATATTAGCTCTGAAATTTTATCTGCATTCTATTGTTTCTATTTGCATTCTGTAGAGGGTGTCACATAGGAACATATCAACGTGTGTTAGATATATATTTTTGGTTGTAAATTAGAGTTTGATGATTCATTTGATAAAATCTACACCTTATTTTGATAATAAGTAAATAAAAAATAGATAATGTCTAGTGTTGGTGAAAATGTAGGGAAGGAATTGCCATTGTTCTTACATATTGCAGAACAGTGATTGCTACAACATTTTGGGAGGATAATCTGGCAGCATTTAGAGAATCATTTAATGAAAATCTATTGAGCATGTACTATGGAGCAGACACCATTCTAATTACTGGAGATATGGCAGTGACCAAATAGTCTTAACCCTTATGAATCATGCTTTTATTTGGAATTGGAATGGAGACATAAAATAAATAACCAAGTAAACACAAAGTATTTCAGGTGGTGACTAGTGTTCCGGACAAAAATAAAGCAAAATAAAGGTGATAAGGAGAACTTCTTCTTTCAGGGAGGCATGTTATTTTATGTGGAGTGGTCAGGAAAGACCCCACTGAGAAGTGCTATTTGAGTAGAGTCTTGAGGGAAGTGAGAGAGGGAGACATCCAGATACCTGGGTGAAAGGAGTTCAAAGTAGGGGAAACAGCAAATGCAAAGAGATCTGAGGTGGAGGTCTGTTCACAGGGTTCAGGGTCTAGTGCTGAGGCCAGTGTGTCTTTTGTAAATATTGATAATGGGTTTTTTATTACTAAAATTTCTAAAAAAACTTTATTAGACTCTTTATAATTTTAGATTTTGAAAACATGCTTAGAATAAGCTTCCATGTGGTCACAATTATGCAGCAAAACCCAGTTTCTTCTTTTAAACCCTACTGATGAGTTTGTTCACACTTAGAGCTTTTGAAAGTAGAGTTCATTGGAAAAATGATCATGTAGTGATTGGACATCAGTACAGTGTGTATCCTAAAATCATCTGTGTTTATGTTGACAGATTCTTTGCTTACCCAAACTTTAGTTATGCTCCTGAACCTTCTCCTGGGCACATCTGTGTACTTCCTTGTAAAATCCAGTTATAACAAGAATCCTGCCAAGTCAGGTTACCAGGAGCTCACTATACTCAAAATTGGATCACTTCTTCTGATCAGTTCCTCATGTTCCACCATCCTGTGGATGATGTCTCATCACCCTCGCCTGTCTTCAGCAGACTCATGTTAGCTCAGGTCAGCCAGAATCATCTTTATCCCTGATGTTTCCTCTTAGGAATTTTCCATCAACAGCCCCCAACTCTGATCCTTGCCTACAAATTCCCACCTGTTCTAGCTGTGTTTGGAATTGAGCCTGGTTTAATATTGTGTCTATTTTCCCCTAATGCACTAGTCTTGAGTAAGTTCTATTGCTACTTTTTAAAGTAGCTCTGGTTTTATTTGAGAACATTAGTCTACAAGTGAACATCAGAATCACTTTGAATTTTTTAGGTTTGTTAATATTAAGATATTATTAGCTTTAATAAATTTACAAATCTTTGTAAGAGTAGATGATTATGTTACTTTTTTGTCTTGCATTTATATGAATAAGCTTTTAATTATGGTTCTAATAGTGTATAACTCAATGTCTTTTTTGACAAAATAGTAATCATGAATTATTATGATGAATCAGTTTTAGATCATATTATTTTTTGTGATTACCTTAAATACATATATTGTTAAATATGCATGTAAATTACAATGCAAAAGATCAAATTTGACTATATTGCACTCGGTGATTAATGGCAAATATGCTCAACACTTAGGGTACACCAAAAATATTTTCTTTCTTCAAGATTCCAGTTATTAAAAATTGTAAACACAACAAATGGATTAAATTTCTTTTTTTCTTTCTGCTTCGGTATAGACACATTTGAAGTCTTCTTTCTAGAAAGTAAGTCTTACATATAACTTGCTCTGAAGAGAGATGCTCAATATTAAAATTTGCAAATGAACAGTTAAATGGTAAATTATTGATGAATTATATATCTTTTATTGTTACTAAGTATATTGCCCTTAGAATGTTTGAAATATCTGTTGATAACTTGTATTTCTAATAGGAAATAGGATAACTTATATTTCTAATAGGAAACATGTTCTCCAGAGGGCCTCAGCTGAAGGGGCATGTGTTTGTGTGTGTGTATACATTCAGTCTTGGAATTGTGTGAACTCTGATATTTAATCATTAAAACATCATACTTGCTCATGTACTGCCTTAAGCCAGATTGCGGAATCCTACTATGTATACTCCAGTTTCCCCAATAACATTAGAATCTCCTTGAAGGGATGGCACAGGGAAAATAGAATAACATAGTTTTAAATTAAGTACAATAGGGTGGTGTACATTGCAATTTTGACCCACAATTTCAGAGTAAAATATGACCATTAGCAAGATAGCTATCATGTTTTTCCATTCTGGTTAATGTAGGGGTCCACTGGTTCTCTAAACTTTGCAGAAAAGTGATTCAATAGTCTGTATGTTAATTATTCCCTTGTCTGGTATAAATAAACATGCAATACAAAATGCTAATTAAAACAAGTCTGGTTATTTAAACAATGCGTTATTTAAGAAAGATATCTAATATATATCTAATATATAATGTTAATTTTCCTTCATGTATGTCAACAATCTGTGAGCATTTGTTATTAAAATTAATAAGTGATTAATCAGTAGCTCAAATAAGCATAGGAGTCTTAAGGTTCAATATCATTGTTCATAAAAATACTTCAGTAGTGGATCCTAAAAGACATATCAAATATTTGTTGTTTTGCAAAACCTGATGGTAACATTCTGTGTGTTGCCTAAGGGCAGCAATTCTTCATCTGAATGTTTTCATTATGACAGTATTGTTTTGTTTCTTGTTGTGGTGTACATTAAGGTTAAAATAACTTGTGTTCTTAAAGCAATTTCTTTGAAAGGATAATGTAGCTGGAAAAAAAGACAGTCTCTTCAACAAATGGTACTGGGAAAACTGGATAGCAACATACAGAAGAATGAAACTGTCCTACTTTCTTACACCATACACAAAAATGGGTTCAAAATGGATGAAAGACCTAAATGTGAGACAAAATCCTGAAGGAGAAAACAGGCAGCAACCTCCTTGACCTCAGCCAGAACAACTTCTTGCTAGACTTGTCTCTGGAGGCAAGGGAAACAAAAGCAAAAATGAACTTTTGAGATTTCATCAATATAAAAAGCTCCTGCACAGTGAAGGAAACAATCAACAAAACTAAAAGGCAACCTACAGAATGGAAGAAGATATTTGCAAATAACATATCTTATAAAGGTTAGTATGCAAAATCTGTGAAGAACTTATCAAAAACAACACCCAAAGAATAAATAATCCAGTTAAGAAATGGGCAGAAGACATGAACAGACATTTCTCCAAAGAAGACATCCAGATAGCTAACAGACACTTGAAAAAATGCTTAATATCACTCATCAACAGGGAAATACAAATCAAAGTAACAATGAGATACCACCTCACACCTGTCAGAATGGCTAAAATTAACAACACAGGAAACAACAGATGTTGAGGAAGATGTGGAGAAAGGAGAACACTCTTACACTGTTGTTGAGGATGCAAACTAGTACAGCCACTCTGGAAACCAGTATGGAGATTCCTCAGAAAGTTAAAAATAGAACTACCCTATGACCCAGCAATTGCACTACTGGGTATTTACCCAAAGAATACAAATAACTGATTTTAAGGGGCGCATGCACCTCAATGTTTATAGCAACATTATCAACAATAGCCAAATTATGGAAAGAGCCCAAACTTCCATCAACAAATGAATGGATAAAGAAGATATGGTATATATACACAATGAAATATTGCTCAGCCATCAAAACGAATGAAATGTTGACATTTGCAACTATGTGGATGGAGCTAGAGTGTATTTTGCTAAGAGAAGTAAGTCTGTCTGAGAAAGACAGATACCATATGATTTCTCTCATATGTGTGATTTAAGAAACAAAACAGATAAACATAGGAGAAGGAGAAAAAAGAGGGAGGCAAGGCATAAGAGACTCTTAACTATAGAGAACAAACAGGATTGTTTGAAGGGAGGTGGGTGATGAATGTGCTAAATAGGTTATGCGTGGGATACTTGTGATGAGCACTGGGTGCTATATATTAGTGATGAATCACTAAATTCTACTCCTGAAACCAATATTACACTCTATGTTAACTAGAATTTAAATAAAAACTTATAGAACTAAATTCACAATAAATCCATAAAACACTAAAAAAAAACCACAACAAAATAACACATACAAGGAAATGTAAGTTAGTAGTTCATTTTCATATCCGGTGGTCAAGGGCAGCTCTCTTGTCTCTTTAATTTTAATGAAGAATCAATCTCATTTTGATTCACTGGAATGCCTATGAATACTTAAATATTCTCTAGGAATGCATACATCTGACTATTCAAACATAGTCCTTTGTTAGAATGCAAAGCATTGATGTCTGTGTTTAAAAACTATTTTCAAGTTCATTTGGAGATACCCAAGTTTTAATTAAATGAAAGTGTTAGAAATAATGAATAAGGGTGGAAAAAGGAATAAAAATGTATCAACCTGGCAGACCTTGCTGATTTGGTGTTAAAAGAGCTGTATATAATATCTAATTTTAACGTTCTTTGTAGTGTGACCCAACAAAGAAATATTCTTCATTGATTAGTTTCCTTCAAATTTGCTAAATAATGCATTTCTAATTTGCTACAATAATTGCCAGTAAGATGCACAAGTAATGCTGCTCTTTAAGTTTAGAATAACTCCGAGTGTTTTTGTTGATATTCGCATTACGTTCTCTTTTTTTCCAGAGCTGCTACCATGTTGTAGAACATTTAGAAATTTTGAGGGAGATTCTCATTAGTGTTAAAATCATTAAACCACTCCATCAAGTTGCAAAGAATGATGTTTTAATAGAAATACTGATCCATCTGAAAGAAGAAAAGTTACATGATGTCTGTTAGTGAATACTTGTTTTCTGGCTACCCACGATCTATTTATTCCTTAGGTAACCATGTTTCCACCCCTCTCTGGTATATTACTTCTTTTCCACTTGCTGTCCACATGCTTCTAAGGTGTTGACATTATCCTGGACTCCAGATAAGGACATGTACTTCAGATGTCTCCAGACATAACGTTCCCTTGTCCATAGTGATTGGATCAGGGCTGGCACCTGACCATGTTAGAGCCAATAAATAAGAAGCAATGTAAGGAAATGGCGTCAACTGTAAGGGGAATATTCCTTTTTTTCTAATTCTCCTGGACTTCTTCCTCTTTCTGCTCCTCTTCCTCTTCCTTCTTTTCTAAGAAAATATTCTTGACTAGGTCCAAGAATGACTTATTACAGTATTAAAAACAGCAAGTCATGAAATTGTTAAATGACATTGTATTAAAGTAAAATATACTTTTAAAATACAACTTTTTGGTGGGCACCTGGGTGGATTAATCAGTTGAGCCTCTGACTTCGGCTTGGGTCATGATCTCACTGCTCGTGGGTTCAAGCCACATGTTGGGCTCTGTGCTGACATCTCAGAGCTTGGAGCATGCTTCAGACTCTGTGTCTCCCTCTCTCTCTGCTGCCCACCCCCCCTGCCACTTGTGCTCTGTCTGTGTCTCTCAAAAATAAACATTAAAAAATATTTTTTAAATGTTATTTATAAAAAAAACAAAATACAACTTTTTAACTGAATACTTAAGGTTCTTTGACTCATAGTAATTGTGGTGATTTTAATACAAGCCCCCCAAGTGTTTGGCACTCCTCTCTACAAAAGCTGGATCCTAATTTTCCTTTCTTAAACACGAGCTAAACTCAGTGACTTTCCTCTAGTGAATAAAATATGGTGGAAGTGGATGATGTGTCATTCCTAGGAGTCATAGAAGACACTGCTGTTTTTGTCTTCCTTTCATTTGAGTTACTTGCTTTTGGTGGAGTTGGCTGTCTTGTCATGAGACACTCAAGCAACCCCAAAGAACAGGTTCTTGTGATGAGAATCTGAGGCCTTCTGCCAAGAGACAGTGCTGACTTGCGAACTAAGCAAATGAACTGTCTTGGAAGCAAATCCTCCAGGCCTATTAAACCTTCAGACAATTGTAGCCTTGGCCAGCACCAGGGCTGCAACCTATGTGAGACTCCAAGCCAGAACTACTGGGTTAAACAGCTCCCACATTCCAATTCACAGAACCCATGAAGTAATACATATTGATTGCTCTTTTAAGCCACTAAGTTATGAGGTAAATTGTTATGCTTAATCCTTTACTACTTTGAAATGAGCACTGATGTAAAAGCTTTCGGTTTATCTAGAGTGTCTATAAAGCTGTTATTTGAGGGTGCTTTTCTTCCGGTAGTTGCAAATTATGCTGTGGACATTTGCTTTTAGTACTGACTTTGAAGCCTTTTGATGCTCTCTATGATAGGTAACTAAAGGCAAGCAAAAGAAGATACTTTAAGATTTAAAAAGAGGTGCCTGGGTGGCTCAGTCGGTTGAGTGTCCGACTTTGGCTCAGGTCATGATCTCACGGTTCATGAGTTCAAGCCCCACGTCGGGCTCTGTGCTGACAGCTCAGAGCCTGGAGCCTGTTTCAGATTCTGTGTCTCCCCTCTCTCTCTGACCCTCCCCCGTTCATGCTCTGTCTCTCTCTGTCTCAAAAGTAAATAAACATTAAAAAAAAAAGATTTAAAAAATGTAGTATTTATTCTTGAAACTTGATTTTTAAGTCTAATCTGTTAACCTAGATATTAACCAGGGTTGTCTTGATCTATAGGATTTTGAAGTGATGACTTGAAACTTCATTTTATACCCTGATAACAGTATGATCTCCTTCTCAAATTTTCATGGTTCCCAAAGGACTTACCTTTTCAGAATCAGTGCTCTTTGACAGTCTTCATTCATTCATGCATTCATTTATTCAAGCAACACTTATTTTTTAAAATATTTTTATTTATTTATTTATTTATTTATTTATTTATTTATTTAGTGTGAGTGGGGTTGAGGCAGAGAGGCAGAGAAGGAGAAAGAGAATCCCAAGCAGGCTCTGTGCTGTCAGCACAAAGCCAGTCATGGGGCTTGATTTCATGACCACAACATCATGACCTGAGCTGAAATCAACAGTCGGACACTTAACTGACTGAGCCACCCAGGTGCCCCAAACAACAAATACTTATTGAGCACCGTCTCAGTGCCAGACACTATTTTATGTCTTTGAGGTGAGTGAAACAATCTTCCTGATGAACAAGGTAATTTTGGGGACTTTCTATCTCACCTCTGTGTTTCACACCACATGGACTCAGGAGCAACATTTAACCTTTCCCCTCACTTTTCACTAAATCACTTATTTAAGAAATTTTTACGTCTAGGTTTTTCTGAATCTTTGAGTATATGGAGAGTTTTACACTAAAGAAACGTATAGCTTAGAATTCACGGTAAGAAATTCCTGTTTTTAGAAGTCCTGTAGCTATTTCTATAAGTTCAGCTCCAGGCTCCTTGGGTGTTTTATGGCCCTCTTTGCCCCTCATTCTCTATAATCTGTTCTCCCTCTTTCCCAACTTTTGGTTCTCTGTATAATAGGCAATTAAAAGCAAGCAAAAGAGGATACTTTGTCTTTGTAGTGCTTTGTTTTCAGTACAGAGAATTTTACCTATTCTGTTGTCTTTGCTTTTGTCAACCTGTAACCACTTAAATTTTCCCCTAACTCACTTTCTTATCAGTGCATTTTTCTATACAAATTGGCTCCCTCCACAACAAAGAAATTGGATGCTTTCTTGCAAAGAAATTGTTTTCATATTGCTCCAAAATTTTTTCCCTGAAGGGATAGGAGCTATGATATACATTGATCAATAATGCCCAATAAACTGGTTGGACTAGTGGTTAAAAGTAGTTCAAGGACTATTTGCTGTGGAGCCACACATATAATCTGTAAATATTTGTTTACCAGTGACTAGGGACACATAATGATAATTACACAGTCCAAGAAGGCTGTTATTGGCAGATAAGTGAAAAAAACTTATTTTCAATCTTCAATTTTTAATTTAAACACAAAAATTGGCCCTTTTCAACCTGTTTTCTGTTGTTCGACATAACAGTTCCATACAGGACGTGTTAATATTAAAGTCATGATTTCTTGAAAGCTAGGCTATAAATCATACCTTTTTATGTGAGGAAAATATCAGGGAGAATTGTAAGATTGAGAAATACATGTTTTGAGAAAGTCATTGTGAAATCTCTGTTCATTTTTCTTCTTTTCCTCCTTCTTGATTTGGAATTGCACAGATTCTTTACTTTTTAGAGGGTACAATTATGGAATCTCTTTGTAGGTTATGAAAACACAGTTTTAAGTTTTCAGGTAGGAGTGTAGGGCACAGTTTATTCATATATATTATAGGGCCCAGGTTTGACTACTCTTGTTATCCTTAAACGAAGTTAAAGATGGTAGATTCTAATGAATTTAATTTACCTGTCAAATGAAACTTTTATTTTTTTTTGATATTGCATTGCTTACTACTTCTGTTGGCAATATTCTGCTTTTTGAACTTGGCAGGGACAGAATTAAAGGACAATATAATTTTTTTTTTTAAATCCTGAAAACCTTGAAAAAGTTGCTTTTAACAAAATACAAGATCTAGTAATTGTCTCTTTTCCTTTCCTTCCCTTCCCTTCCCAACTTCATTCCCTGTTTCTTTTCCCTTACTTTCTCACTTATTATTTTGGAGACCCTGAAAATATTAAACAATGTATGAAAATATTAAGCTATGTAGGATCATAGCATGTTTTCAGGCAGAGATAGATTATTATGTATTTATTCCCAAAACAGGGTTCTATCAGTTTCTTTCTCATGGAAGTACTTCAAGAATGTGGGTCTGTCTGATTTAAAAATTAATCTAATTATGTTTTATAAATCTAAATTTTCTCTAAAGGGAAGTTTGAGATTTGTCTTATATATTTGTTCTAAGCTGCTTAAAGGAAACAGAAAAATGAGTAGGGAAATGTGGATTCTAGTTATAACTAACTTTTAAGTTTGGTGTTAAGCATGTCACTTATGCTATTCAGAAACCATTTTATCTAATATATATATGTATATGTATATATGTGTGTATATACTATATATATTTATCTAATATATATGTATATGTGTGTATATGTGTATATACGTGTGTGTGTGTGTGTATATATATATATATATATATATATATATATATATATAGTATCAGCTGCTCTCTAAGATTTCTTCTAGCTTTTAAGCTTTAAGAGTCCATGATTCTAAATGTCAGTTTATTTCATATTAAAGAGTGGCATTATTTAATGTAAAATTATTACTGACCATAACTGGTATCGGTCCATTGCTTTCTCAATACTACCTGGTAATAAAATGTATTTCTCATATTACCCATTGATTCTCCAAACAAACAAAATTATAAACTAATGTAGTGGATATATGGTACCTTCACTGATAACTTTCTCTTTAACCCTTTTTCCATATAGTTGCCAGTTTCTATTTGGTTATCTAGTGATGCAGCCAAAATACTAGGCTAACCCAACAAAGTGAATTCATTGGTTATACACTTTGGTTCAGGAGTTACCATCCTGTTCCTATGTCACCTAAGCTGGTCCAATCCGAATGAAATTCAGGGTTTATGCTGAGAATTATGTACAAGACAAATTTCCTGCTAGATGTAAATGAGAAAGCACATATCCCAGGGTATTAGCAACCATCTTGGGCTCACAAAGTAAGCCAGTTTTAGGAATATGTAAAGTGTCTTAGAAGACAGAATGAGATTTGAAAATCATACACACCTTTTGTAGCACAATTGAGCTAAACTTTTTAGATATGTGAGCTAATAAAGATCTTTATCTTTAAACCAGTTTAAGTTTTCTTTTATTCATGGTCAAAGCCAATGTTTAGCTTTCCAAGTGTGGTAGGTAAAGTCAGTTTATGAGATTAATCACGATTATAGAGTGGTCAAAGCAACTAAATGATGGAACAAAACTATAAAGATATCTTTAAAATACCATGAAGAATCTTCACATTGTTGAAAAGAGAATGATAATATAATGGAAAAAGCACGGGCTGTGGACTAAAGTAAACTTTACTTGAAATCTCGACTCATTTACATAGCATAAGTAGTACCTAATGTTAATTTACCATTTACTGTGTGCTGAGTGCTTTGAGTTTATTATCTCATGTAATCCTCTTGATTATTTTTACCTTTTACTAGTGAAGAAACTGAAGATCATAAAAGCTAACTATACAGTTATAATGTGTAGCTAGTTTCAAACCTGTGTGTATACTATCCAGAGTCTTCATTTTTATTTACATCTTTGAAAAAATGGAGGTCCATGTGTGTGTTTTATTTGGCGTATTTTTTTTTTAATGTTTGAGCCAACATTTGAAAATTGAAAGATTGCATGTAAAAATCTAGTCTTGCATCTTCCCTTGAAAAATGAGGTCTGGCCATTGTGTCTTTATTCCCAGTGGAACTATCAGCGGCAGAATTACTCTTTGATCCATTTAGTTAAGACATGCCCTCTGTAATTGTCATAGACTCTATTTTTCTATATTGTAGCCCTGACTCCAATAATATGTCAAAAGCAGTGACCATTTCTTCCATATTGTTGGTTTTCTTACAACAGAGAAATGTTTGTACCTACAAAAATGATGGATTGATCTAGAGGGTGGGGATTTTCAGAGAATGGGAGAATATACTCTTTTTTTTTCTTCCAGGTTTATTGAGATATGATTGACATATAACATTATATAAGTTCAAGGTGTACAGTGTGTGGTTTTATGCACTTCTGTATTGCCAAATGATCACACCATGGCATTAGCTAACACCTCCATCACGTCACATAATTAACTTCTCTTTTTCGGTGTAAGAACATTTAAGATTATAATTAATAATACTCAATTACATACTTGAAAGTTGTTAGGAGAGAATGTACTCTGAACTGTACAGTGTGTGGTTTTATGCACTTCTGTATTGCCAAATGATCACACCATGGCATTAGCTAACACCTCCATCACGTCACATAATTAACTTCTCTTTTTCGGTGTAAGAACATTTAAGATTGTAATTAATAATACTCAATTACATACTTGAAAGTTGTTAGGAGAGAATGTACTCTGAACTGTAGAGGCAAAGAACATTTCTTCTCATTTAATATGCAAGTGCCACACCTAATTTATTCATTTATTTTACTTGACTCCTGGGAGCATTTGAGTTTATGAAACTTGTACTGAAAAATCCTTTTGGTTTTCTGTGTAATTTGGGAAAATTTTCTCCGAGGTTCCTTTTCCTCATGTTAAGAATGGAGATTTTGGGGCACCTGGCTGGCTCAGTTGGTTAAGCGACAGTCTATTGATTTCAGCTCAGGTGATGATCTCACATCATGAGCTTGATCTCTGTTTGGGATCCACACCCAGTGCGGAGACTGCTTAAGATTCTCTCTCTCCCACCCCTGCCCCTTCCACACTTGTTCTTTCTCTCTCTCTCTCTGTCTCACAAACAAACAAACAAACAAACAAACAAACAAGAATGGAGCTTTTATGGCAGGATTAAATAATATAACCTATTAAAAACAATTTAGTATAATACCTGGCATCTGGTAGTTGCTCAAAAAGAGAAGCCTGTGGTCTCTTAATCATTCTTCTTCATGTATGAATCTGGCCTACATTACTGTAGTGCAAATATTAACAGACTGCTTTATTCTTTTTATGTCAATGGCTTTGCTGTATATATCATTTGCAAACTATTATCTGCTTGATCTTGTGCTTCATTGGCCTATAGATAGTGCCTCTCAAATCTGAGGGCTATAAAGGGAAAAGTAATTAGTACCATGTAGATGGGATTTCAGTGGGCCAAAACTTCTGTGGTATGAAAGAAATCAAGCAGCGGTGTCTGTTTCCTAGAGCCACCATCCAGGAGAGGAGCTTTATGACAGAAAGAGGCCAAATTGCACATCTAGAATAAAACGAGTACTGACTGTGGGGAAGAAGAGATACTTTAATTGGTGATGGTCCTGTCAAAGTTTGTAAGAAGCTGTCACCATGAGAGTGACCCCTCCTAAGGAATGTGAGGTCAAATAAGGAAGAAAAATAGATCCTTCTCAGTCCTTGCCCTTTTGGGACCTTTCAGTATATCAGGTGAAATAAGAATTTCATGATAAGAAAGTCAGTCCCAATATCTCTTTAACTTTGGAGGAAAAATAAATTCTCCTTTTTAGTGTCTCTCTAAAGTTCATGTTTGAACCTAGTCATTCATTGTAGAATCATATAATAGCAATGTTAGCTGAGAGATATAGAAAAAAAACACATAGATTAAGAAGCAGCCAAAAATTGTTGTTTATAGCCATTAGCATATCATGGAATTTGAACGATCATTAAAAGGACTGAATTATAAAACTTAAAAGCAATAAAGAATATTTAATTCTTTTTGCTGTACAGTGACTTCTCTGAATTTTCCCAGCTGGTTAAATAGACACTGAAAACCAGGTCTTCTAGCTTTCAGAGTAGTGGCCTTTTCACTATACTGTGCCTTCCCTATTGTGGTTCTTTTTGAGCTGCTGCTCAAAGATCAGATACCAAGTTAACATTTAAAAAAATATAGTGAGAATGGATGCCTATTTGTAGTCTTCTCAGCCCCTTTACCTTATTGAAGACTGCTTCCTTTTTGGGAACAGGTAATGCTTTCTCCATCTACAGGGATCAGAGGGAGCTACTATGTTTGTGTAATGTGACCCTCACTTTCTAACTGTAACTGATTTGTTGAATGGTGGATATATAAATCAAACAGTCAAATAAAACCATTTAGGGAGAATTTGAAATTGGGGTTGAAAAAAAAGAAAGATCAACCTCTCTTTGACTGGCTGAATATGTAACATAAACTCAGTAGTCTGTGTCTGCCATGTAAACTGAAAAACAGAAAATTGGTTGCAATGAGGGAGACATTAAAATCATTGTGGAGTAAAGCAGCAATGAGAAAGGGAGAGGTTCTGTATTGTGTTCCATGAGATACCACTAGATTCTCCTAATGGTTTCCCCTTTTGTTTAAAATAATTCCAGAGGATTCTTTCTTTTTGCATCTTTTGTCATTTACTATAATCAAATAAGAGCATATACTTCTCATTTGATATTTCATGTCTTTGAGGTTTTCATGATGGCAAGTTGCATCTTTTTTTTTTCCTCATCAGGGGACTGTATATAATATTGTTTACCATTTACGAAGTGCTTTATGGGTACCAGGCACTATAATAGGCACAAAGCAACATTATTCACAAGCCTTAGCCTGCAGTGAATGAGATAATATTGACATTTAAAAAGTGCTATTCTGGGAGCGCCTGGGTGGCTCAGTCGGTTAAGCATCCGACTTCAGCCCAGGTCATGGTCTCATGGTTTGTGAGTTCGAGCCCCGCGTTGGGCTCTATGCTGACAGCTTAGAGCCTAGAGCCTGCTTCGGATTCTGTGTCTCCCTCTCTGCCCCTCCCTAGCTCATGCTCACTCACTCTCTCTCTCTCTCTCTCTCTCTCTCTCTCTCTCTCTCTGTCAGAAGTAAATAAACCTAAAAAAAATTAAAAAGTGCTATTCTGAATGAAGTAACTTGTCCAATATTTCTCATATCATTAATGACAAATTTTATACTCACTTCCTCATGTATTGCTTTATAGAATTTCATTAAATGCCTACTATATCTAAGTATTATTCTGAAAGAACTGAAGACACACAAATAAGCAAGACAAACAAATAGGGTTTCAGTGCTCATGGTTCTACATTCTAATGGTGGATACAGGCAAGAAACAATATAAGTATGAAGCAAGGGTGAAGGATATGAAAACTAAAATGTGGTATAGGATAAAAAAGAGTTATGGGAGATTGGGGACTATTTTAGGTTAAAGTTGTCAGAAAAGTCCCCTTTGAGAAAAGACCTAACTGGATGAAAGAGTGAGTCAAGCATCGACCTGCAGGAGATAGTTTCTAGGTAAAGGCATTAGCAGGTGCAAAAAAGCTCTTGCTGACAGCTAAACCAATCAATGGAAGGTAAGAAATTCTAGAAAATATCCATATATCCAAATTTCATATAGTAGAAACAATATATTAAAGAGGTGCTGTACAGATAATAGAAAAAGGGTAGAGTTAGCCATAAGGAAGTTCATGGACACATGTTTGTTTATATGGAAGGTTGAAGTTGCATCCTTCCATAGACCAACACACAAACATCGGTTCCTGGTGACATTAAATATGCAAAATGTTATTTGATATTTTTAGAGAAATATTCTTATTAAACTGGACAGAAAAATTCAAACTAGGAAGGATAAAATTAATAAATTTAAAGATAACTTATATTTTTCAAAAGATATTATTCTCAAAAGTGGAACCCCAAAACTATATTTGTAATACTTGTGTCTGACATAGGATTAATAGACTATATAGAATACTCCTATAAATCAATAAAAAGGACAAATCACTAAAAATGTGATCAAGATAGTGTTTCACAAAAAAGGAAATATGGATGGACAAAAAATATAGGAGTCTACTATCACTAGCATGCAGAGGGATGAGAATTATAGTCACATGACTTTATTTAATATTTACCAGATTGGTAAAAGTTTTAAAAGATATGAAATTATGAAGTGTTGGCAAAGACATGCAATGATAGGAACTCTGATGGTGGAAATATAAAATTGAGAAAGTCACTTGAGAAAACAAGTTACTGTTATTGAGTAAAAAAAGGCAGATGCATGAACCCCAAGAACCAGCATTTCTACACCAAGACTTATACCTTGGAGAAACTTTTACACAAATTTAAGTGATGTTTATTGCAGATATTTTTCTTAATAGAGGAAACAACGCATATGTTCATCGTTTACAAAAACTGGATAACTAAATTCTCATTCACGTGTACAATGGCTTTTTATTTAGTGATGGATAATAGGTGGATTTCAAAGACGTAATGCTGAGCATCACATGAATGAATGAACAAAAGTTGTGGAAATGTCTATATAAACCTTAAAACTTGCATGACCAAGCTTTTTGATTAGGGATACATCCATGTGTGTGACAAGTCTAAGGAAAATCAAATGATGGTTAAAAGAAATTTAGTATAGCAGTGACCTCACAGGGGGATCAAGGGGCTCTACTCAGAGAGGAATATCCAGAGACCTTTGGAAATAGCTGTAAGGCTCTTTTGCTTAACCTGGGTTCTGGGTGCTAGGTATACTTGTTTGATCATTATTTTAAACCATATATCTAACAAACTTTAAACATTATATGTCCTATTTTCTATGTATAAAATAGTTCACAATTTCAAATAAATGAAAAAGAATCTCTCGCTCATGCCATGATGCTCTGTTTCTAAAATGCAAACAGAAAGCAGTGATTATTTTCCCACCCTGATACAATTCAAGTTGATTCTATTTCTCTATTTCTTGCTTGGAACATTCTTAAAATCCTTTTACAGAAAAGCAGTTAATTCTTAATTTATCATTTTATCTCTCTCCTTAAGGCTTTACAATTTGGTGAAAAAAATATCAATGTCATGTGTGGATATGGGTAATTAAATGTGCAACTAAGTAACTAAAACATAAATTGTTATTGTCAAATACCATTATGGACTTCTCTATTTACCAAAGAAAACTACTTTTGTTTTATTAGATGCTTTAAAAGCCCTTCAGAACGTTGATAAATGGCAGATCTATAAAGCATGTTTTAAGTTTTTAATTTATTTTTTTCTGCAGAGATGAACTAGAAAAACTTGTATTCTAAGTGCATGAAATTGAAGGTTGAGGGAAGAGATGTGTAGTAAAGGAAAATAATAGAAATTTATGTGCATAATATTCTATTCTTTTCTAAATAATTTTTTCCTATTCTTCACAGATGGCTGCTTATTCTTTAACAATACTCCTCAAACATTTTGATCCATTGAGTAAGAAAGAGTTTCTGGCTCCACTTATTCAAAGGGAATAACCTTCAACTATTGCCACTTTTAATTTTCCAATAATTACAATTTAGAGCTGATGGAAGAAGAGGAGCAAAGATGAGGACCATTTAGGGAAAAGGCTTAGTTTTCTGCCTCTTTGCCACATGCCATATGTAACACAAAGAGTGGTAAAGACTGAAGCTGCAGGGGCCCTAGGAACACAATTACTTCTACTGAGTATCTTTTCTCTTTTTTATTGTGGTTCAGATCAGGGTATCTATTTCTTTTCAACACTAAACACTCTACCTAAAAATATTTAAAAAGTTGTAGTCTAGAAACAGGATATATTGGTTCACATCTTTAAATTTCCTTATATATGTAAGACAGCTTTTAGGATTAATTCATTAAAAAGAGCTGTGAAGCAAGACATGGACCTATAGTCCAGAAGCCCCGAGTTACACATAAGTCAAACTTTTTGAGATAACTGGTTCCTTTTCTATAGAGACAACCTGCATTTTTCTTTCTAGACTGAGGAGTATTATATTTCCACCTTTTGCTCTAGAAGCCTAGCACTCAGGGATATAAGGGGACTTTGGGGGCTTGTACTGTTATCACATTTGGTCTTCACTCTTTATATCTGTGATGGTTCTCTCTGGTCGCCAGCAAATAAAAATGGACTATAATAAGCCTAAGCAAAGTAGACATTTGTTGGAAGGATGTAGAATAGCTCAGGGAGTTGAACCAAAGTATGATGATGTGAACTTTACAAATGACCACAGTCATTCTGAAAGTTTAGGTAGCTGAAGTTGATGGTATCTATGGAGCACTTCTGTTAGATGAATGGATTCAAAGTTCTTTTAATCTGTGGATCTTTCTGCTTACGATTTAAATTCTAGGAAGAGGACCTCTGACTTCTTGCTTACTTTTGGCCAGAAGTTGAGTAGGTTTTGATTTATTTTCCTACTACATTTATATCCAAAGCAAAGTCAGGATCCTGTGACTTTTTTTTTTAAGGAAATAAGTTGTATGAAATTATCATATTGTCACAGCACTGATTGTAGGGATGCATTGCTCTGGTAACCAACAGTTTGTTTCCTGTATCTGTATCTGTATCTGTATCTGTATCTGTATCTGTATCTGGTTTTTTGTTTGTTTTGGTTAGTTAGTTTTCTTTCTCATATTCCATATATAAGTGAAATCTTACAGTATTTGTTTTCTGTCTGACTTATTTCACTTAGCATTATACCCTCTAGGTCCATCCATATTGTCACAAATGGCAAGTTTTTATTTTTTTATGACTGAGTAATATTCCATTGTGTATATATACCACAATTTCTTTACCCATTCATCTATCAGTCTATCTGTGCTTAAGTTGCCTTCATAGTTTGTCTACTGTGAATAATGCTGCAATGAATGTAGGGATGCTTATATCTCTTCGGACGGGTGTTTTCATTTTGTTTAGAAAAAAATCTAGAAGTTGAATTGCTTGATTGTACGGTAGTTTTATATTTATTTTTTTAGAAGACCCTCCATACTGGTTTCCACAATGGCTGTGCCACTTTACACTCCCACCAACAGTGTGTGACAGTTCCCTTTTGTCTATGTCCTTACCAATACTTGTTATTTTTTTTTGTCTTTTTCATAATAGTCAATCTGACAAGTGTGAGGTGATGTTTCATTGTGTTTTTGATTTGCATTTCCCTGATGATGTTGAACATCTTTACATGTGCCTGCTGGCCAACTGTATATCTTCTTTGGAAAATGACTATTCAAGTCCTCTGCCTATTTTTCAATCAGGTTGTTTCTTTGACATTAAGTTGTATAAGTTCTTTATACATGTTGGATATTAACTCCTTATCAGGTGTATGATTTGAAAAAAATATCTTCTTCCATTCACTTGATTGCCTTTTCATTTTGTTGATGGCTTCCTTTACTGCACAAAAGCTTTTCAGTTTCAGGGTGTCTGGGTGGTTCAGTCAGTTGTGACCAACCCTTTGTTTTTTAATTTAAAAACAGTTTTTAAGTATATTTATTTGTTTCGAAAGAGAGAAAGAACCAGCAGGGAAGGAGCAGAGAGAGAGGGAGGATAGAGATTCCAAAGCAGGCTCCGCACCAATAGCAGAGAGCCCGATGTGGGGCTCAAACTTACAAACCACAAGATCATCACCCAAGCCAAAGGCAGACACTTAACCAACAGAGACACCCAGGCACCCTTTGTTTGACTCTTGATTTCAGCCTGGTCATGTCATGTCATGAGATCAAGCTCTGCATAGGGCTCTGTACTGAGTGTGGAACCTGCTTGGGATTCTCTCTCTCCCTCTCTCTCTGCCTTCTCCCCACTTGCTTATTCTTTCTCAGAATAAATAAATAAACTTAAAAAAACTTATTAATTTGATGCAATCCCATTTGTTTGAATTAGATTTTTTTTTCCCTGTAAATGAGGAGACTTGTTCAAGAAAAAAAAATATTGCTAAGACTGATGTCAAAGAGCTTACTGCTTGTTTTTTTCTAAGAGTTTTGTGATTTCAGGTTTTAGATTCAAGTCTTTAATCTATTTTGACTTTATTTTTGTGTACGGTATAAGATAGTGGTCTAGTTTCATTTTGTTCAGGTAGCTGTCCAGTTTTACAAACACAATTGAAGAGACTCTTTTTCCCATTGTATATTCTTGTCTCCTTTATCATAGATTAATTGATCATACATGAATGGGTTTATTTCTGGGCTGTCTGTTGTATTCCATTGATTTATGTGTCTATTTTCATGTTTGTACCATACTGTTTTGATTACTATGGCTTTTGAAATCAGAAAGCATAATACCTCCAGCTCTGTTCTTTTTCAAGATTGCTTTGGCTATTGTGGGTCTTTTGTGATTCCATACAAATTTCAGGGTTTTTTGTTCTAGTTTTGTGGAAAATGCCATTGGAATTTTGATGGGATTTGCAATGATCTGTAGATTGCTTTGGGTAGTATGGACATTTTACTTTATTTTTTTTAAATGTTTTTAAATTTATTATTGAGAGAGAGAAAGAGTGAACAAGGAGGTGTAGAGAGAGAGAGGGAGACAGAGAATCCCATGCAGGCTCAGCGTTGTCAGCACAGAGGCTGATATGGCGCTTGAACTCATGAACCGTGAGATCATGACCTGAAACAAAATCAAGGGTTGGATGCTTAGCCGACTGAGCTACCCAGGTGCCCCTGTTTACTAATTTATTTTGTATGGACATTTTAACAATATTGATTCTTCCAACCCATAAACACTATCTTTCCATTTATTTGTGTCGTCTTCAATTTCTTTCATTAATGTCTTAGAGTTTTCAGAGTACAGGTCTTTCACCTCTTTGGTTAAGTTTATTCGTAGGTACTTTATTCTTGGTTTATGCAATTGTATATGTGATTGTTTTCTTAATTTCTCTTTCTGATAACTTGTTGTTAGTGTATAGAAACACAACCAATTCTGTATGTTAATTTCTTATTATGTGACCACTAGATTCACTTATTAGTTCTTTTTCTAAAATATTTTTTTTAATATTTATTTATTTTTGAGGAGGGGGGCAGAGAGAGAGGGAGACACAGAATCTGAAGCAGGCTCTAGGCTCTGCGCTGTCAGCACAGAACCTAACACGGGGCTCAAACCCATGAACTGTGAGATCATGACCTGAGCCAAAGTCAGTCGCTTAACTGACTGAACCACCCAGGTGACCCTCACTTATTACCTAACAGTTTTTTTGGTGAAGTCTTTAGGGTTTATGCATATAATATGTCATCTTTAAATAGTGACAGTTTTCTTTCCAATTTGGATACTTTTAACTTCTTTTTCTTGCGTAATTACTGTGGCTAGGACTTCCAAATACTGTGTTAAATAAAAGTAGTGAGTGTGTGCATCCTTGTCTTGTTCTTTATCTTAAAGGAAAAGCTTTTGGTTTTTCACCATTGAATACAACGTTGGCCATGGCTTTGTTATATATGGCCTTTATTAGGTTGAAGTATTTTCTTTTTATACCCACTAAGTTGAAAATCTTTATCATAAATGAATGTTGCATCTTATCAAATGCTTTTTTGACATCTATTTATATAATCATGATTTTTCTCCTTTGTTTTGCTAGGGTAGTGTATCATGTTGATTGATTTGCAGATGTTGAACCACGCTTACATCCCTGGAATAAGTTGCACTTGATCATGGTGTATGATCCTTTTAATGTATTGTTGAATATAATTTGCTAATTTTTGGTGAGGATTTTTGCATCTATGTTCATCACAGATATTGCCCTGTAATTTTCTTTTCTTTTCTTTTCTTTTCTTTTCTTTTCTTTTCTTTTCTTTTTTTCTTTTCTTCTCTTCTCTTCTCTTCTCTTCTCTTTTTTCTTTTCTTTTCTTTTCTTTTCTTTTCTTTTCTTTTCTTTTCTTTTCTTTTCTTTTCTTTTCTTTTCTTTTCTTTCTTTTGATATCCTTATCTGATTGTGGTATTGAGATAACACCAGCCTTATAAAATGAGTTTGGAAGCATTCATTCTTCTTCTTCTTTTTTTTTTTTTTTTTTTTTTTTTGGAATAGAGGAGAGTAGGTACTAATTCTTTTTAAATGTTAGGTGGAATTCACCTGTGAAACTATATGGTACTAGACTTTTGTTTTTTGGGAGTTTTAAAATTACTAATTCACTTCATGACTTGTAATTGCTCTGTTCAGATTTTTTATTTCTTTGTGATTCAGTCTTGGAAGATTTTGTATTTCTAGGAATTTGTTCATTTCTTCTAGGTTTTTCAATTTGCTGGCATTCTGTTAGCTGTTCATAATGGTCTGTTATAATTCTTTGTATTTCTTTGGTGTCATTAGTAGCTTATCTTTTATTTCTGGTTTTAGTTTTTGTCCCCTCTCTCTCTATTTATTTTTTTTGAAGATTTTGGCTAGGGGTTTATTGATACTGTTTATCTTTTCAAATAACCAGCCTTAGTTTTGTTGATCTTTTAAATAATTTTTTAAGTCTCTTTCATTTATTTCCATTCTTATTTCCTTCCTTCTGCTAACTTTGGTCTTTGCTCTTCTTTTGCTAGTTCCTTTATGTGTAGTGATAGATTATTTACTTGGTATTTTTCTTATTTCTTGAAGTAGACCTATATCACTATGAAGTTCACTCCTAGAACTGCTTTTGCTGCATCCCATAATTTTGGAAAGTTCTGTTTCCTTTTTCATTTGTCTCAAGGCGTTTTAAAATTTTCTTCATTGACCCACTGGTTGTTTAATACCATGTTTAATTCCATTAATTTGTGTTTTTTACAGTTTTCTTCTTATAATTTATTTCTGGTTTTATGTTGTTGTGGTCAGAAAGATGCTTGATATGATTTAAGTATTCTTGGATTTATTAATACTTATTTAGTTACCTAACATGTGATCTCTCCTGGAGAATATTCCATGTGTACTTGAGAAGAAAGTGTATTCAGCAGTTGTTAGATAACGTTCTGTATATATCTATTAAGCCCATTTGGTCTAATGTTTAAGGCCAATGTTTCCTTACTGATTTTCTGTTTGGATGATCTATCCACTGGTATAACCAGGATGTTAAAGTTCCCTACTGTTATTGTATTACTGTCAATTTCTCCCTTTCTGTCTGCTAATATTTCCTTTATATAGTTAAGTGCTTTATATAGCTATGTTTGGTACATAACTATTTACAAATGTTATAACCTGTTGTTGGATTGCTCCCTTTATCATTATGTAATATGCCTCTTTTGTTACAGTGATTGTTTGAAAGTATATTTTGTCTTAAATGAGTATTACTATCACAGCTTTCATACTTATTTCTACTTGCATGGAATATCTTTTTCTATCACTTCTCTTTCAGTCTTTGTGTGCCTTTAGATCTGAAGCGAATCTTTTGTTGGATCTTGTACTTCTATCCATTCAGCCATCCTGCATCTTTTGATTGGAGCATTTAGTCTATTCACTTTTTAAGTAATTATTGATAGGGATGTATTTATTGCCATTTTAATTGTTTTCTGGTTGTTTTTATGAAACAATTAATTGCTCTAGAGTCTGAGTTTTAATTTTGCAGAGTCTCAAGAACCCATGATACTCCCTTGTGGTGCTAATTGTAAGTTGTCTACTTAATATCCATTTTGTCTTTCATTAGTCCAAAGAATTATGGAGATAGGTAAGGGCCCTGCTCAAAAAACAAACCAAACTCCTGCAATTCCCAGCCCCTCCTGCAGATAAAAATGACTAATTACATGTAAACAGAAGTGATTTGGTAGAGATTTCAGAAAAAATAAAATTTATAAAGGGAGTATCTTCTCAGGGAGAGGCACACTATCTGTCCTTGCCCCTTTTCTTTTCTTCCTGGCTGCTTTGGGGACATGATGACTGCAGTTGCATCTGCTCTCTTTTCATTGAAATAACTTTGAGAATAAAACCACATGTTAAGGAAAATGGGACAGTAAGAAGGAGGGAGCTTAAGAAAATGAGAAAATTGTACATCTTCCATACCAACCCTGTGTACTTCCATAATAAAAGTAAATAAAACCTTATCTTGTTCAAGCAACTATAATTTCAGGCCTCTGATTTGGCAGCTGAATGCAATTCCAGGTTCGCATGATATTCTTAATAGTATATGCACCTTCTTGGTGTGATTTTCACTAAACTTTTTAAGCCTATGGGAAGATTGTGGGAAGGCCAAACCACACAAAGCAAAAGTGAGAGTTAGTGAGGTGCAGAAGTAAATGAGACAAAGAAATGCAGAGTAAGGACAAAAATTATGAGAACAATTGAGAATTTTAAGAGCACCTCCTGGGAATATCTGGTTTCATTAATATGATAACTGAATAGGCAACCCTCTTAGCAAATAAATGTTAAGCATACAATGTAGTATGATTATCTTACAGGCACTGTGCTGTATAGAGTAGATCTCCAGAACTTACTTATCTTCCATGGCTGACACTTTGCTTTGTTTTGTCTTTTTTTAAGTTTTTTATTTATTTTGAGATTGAGAGAAAGAGAGAGAGGGGCAGAGAGAACATCACAAGCAGGGTCCATGCTTAGTGCAGAGCCCTACATGGGGCTCGATCTCATAAAGTGTGAGATCATGACCTGAGCCAAAATCAAGAGTCAAGCACTTAACTGACTGAGCCACCCATGTACCCCATGGCTGACACTATGTAACCTTTGACCATCACCACTTCATTTTCCCTCCCCTCATCCTGGCAACCACCATTGTACTCTCTGCTTCTATGCATTTGACTATTTTAGATTCCACATATAAGTGGTATCATATAGTATTTTTTTTTTTCTGTGTCTAGCTTATTTCTGTGTCTAGCTTATTTCACTTAGTATAATTTCCTCCAGGTCTATCAATGCAGATCTTATGTTAAGTGCTCTTACCATACATAGATAATATAAATATAAATACCAATAATAATAATAAAAGAAGGTAATAAGTTTGGGGGTTCATGGATATGTTTATGGCCTTGACGGTGGTGATGGTTTCATCGTGTATACTTATCCCCATACTCATAAGAGTTGGATACATTAAATATGTACAGATTTTTAAATGTCAATTATACCTTAATAAAGTGGCTTAAAAAATAAATAAGCTATACTTTTCCATATACAAGTAAAAACAAGTTCACTGTAATAAGGAGAGCTTATCTTTTTTCTTCATGTGTGGGTTTTTAAAATGCCAGATGTTGGTCTTAAATCTTTCTTGGAACAAGAATAATATATTATTATATATAAATATCTAAAAAGTAACTAAATGAGCGTATATAAAATGTGTTGTAAAATGTATTTCTTGTTTTTGCTAGACCAGGTGTCTAGTTCCTATTTTTTAGTAGCTACAACTTGATTTTGAGGGGTAACCACTCCTTCCATATTCTGAGATTTAGATGAGACAGACTTGACATCTTGGTTAGGCAAAACAACCTGGCACCATGGTTAGGAAAACAGTCGAGGCCTTGCCATATTTCATCCTTTTCCACAATGCCCAGTGCAGGAATCATCAATGTGACACAATTCAGACCAATAGGATATAATCTTGTAGAGGCTGAGACAGAGGAGGTCATGCTTTGTTAATCGTCAGAAGCATTGAAACTTGGAGCTGTCTATGACATCTCACGAGAGAGCCTTCCTGAAGATGGCGTCAACATAGGAAAGTAGACTTGAGAGACAGAGAGGAACAGATTTTTTAATGTATCACTTCAAACAGGTTCTCTAAGTGATTTTATCTAGGTGGTCCATGGCCCTAGTTTGGAAACCATTGTTTTATACTTTAGACTTACTAAAGAGGCTACCTAGATAAATAGTCTAAAAGAATCAGAGAACTATTTTAGTAACATGCCCTGTTATTTACTTCTTCCTTCTGTACATTAAACTCATGAGTCTGTTGCTTGAAGTTTCCCATGCCTGGATTCTCCACTTTCTTGATCAAATTGTCTCAGTATGGATAACCTCATTGTCTTCTCATTCTACTTACGGGAAAGGTCAAGGCTGGTGAGACTGGGATCTGGTGCTGATGACTGGGTAAGAAAGGCTGAAGTTCACCTTTTCTCAGAATATGTCACCTGGTTACTGCACTTTAAGCTAGGCTTTTATTCCTAGAAAACAGAAAAAGCTTTTGCCACATTCATAGAAACCCCAAATTCTAAAACACCATCCAGATATCCCCCAAAGTACTATAATCGATGTTCAACTAACACGCGGAAACAATGTCGTTTTCCCTACCTGAACATTCTTCGGCAATATTTTCTCAAAAACTGTACCTTGGTGGGCCATTCTGCTCTGCCACTTTAGCTAACAAGCCTACAATATGGCTTTGTTAGCACCAAAATATGTCTTCATATCATAATCATTGTTGTAACAAATGGGATAACAGAGAGTATCTATTAAGTTCGGCTTTGCTGGGCCCACAGGAGTTGTATATTACATAAAAAAAAACAAAAATGAATTCAAGACTGAAAAACATAAAACTTCCTTTCATAACAGCAATATGTCAACCTATAAAATACAAAGATAGGTATTTTTCACAATCAGAAGTCCCTATAATATGCCAGCTTCTTAAATAGAAGTATTTATTCTGCCGGTTGATTCAAAAAATAACCTTTTTGTTCTACAAGTAAATATTGCAATCCCATGCTTTCTGTGCAATAGTATGAAACTTGTATTCTACTTTGTAATACTATTTTTAGGAAACATATGATTTTCCATAAGATACTCTTTTAAGAGTATTCTGCTCATTAAGTAGTATTCTAGGTACTCAGGCTCATAAGGTACTGGGGACCAAAAATAAATAAATTTAAGTTATTTAGTTGTTATTCTTAATTTACCTACTTTAGGAAATAGTAGTGTTTGCTATTATCTAGCACAAATTAATATTTAGGATTAGATTTAATAATCTTACATAAAATTATTATTTTTTTTAATTTTGTCTTTTTTTTTTTAAATCTTGTCTTTTTTTTTTTTTTTCAACGTTTATTTATTTTTGGGACAGAGAGAGACAGAGCATGAACGGGGGAGGGGCAGAGAGAGAGGGAGACACAGAATCAGAAACAGGCTCCAGGCTCCAAGCCATCAGCCCAGAGCCCGATGCGGGGCTCGAACTCACGGACCGCGAGATCGTGACCTGGCTGAAGTCGGACGCTCAACCGACTGCGCCACTGAGGCGCCCCCTTACATAAAATTATTTAAAGTTGTTAGAATATATTCTATTAGGAAAAGCAACATGGCAAATGACATGAATTAGTAACTCATCTGCAAATACTCTTCCTTTTTTTGCTGGTTGTTTTCTTTTAGTTCAAGAATTTTGCCCAGAGTACAAGATAACTCCCAAACCACTGCCTGAGTCTCCATTGTGCCTTCTGTTTATTCAATCAGTCATCCAGTTTTACAGCAAAGACTTGAGGATTTATTTTATTTTATTTTTTGGGGTGAGAATATTTAAGTTGTAATCTTGTAGCAAATTTCAGTTACATAATATAGTACTGTTAACTACAGTCATCATGTTTTACATTAAATTTTCAGAACTTACGCATCTTATAGCTGAAAATTTGTACCAACCTTTCCCTATTTCCCCACTTCCTAGGCCCTGGTAACCACTTTTGTATTCTGTTTGACTTAAAAAAAAATCCACATATAAATGATACCATGGAGTATTTTTCTTTGTCTGGTTGTTTCACTTAGCATAATGCCCTCAAGGTCTATCCATGTTGTTGCAAAAGGCAGAATTTCCTTCTTTCTCATAGCTGGGTAATATTTCTGTGTGTGTGTGTGTGTGTGTGTGTGTGTGTGTGTGTACATATAACTTCTTTATCCATTCATCCACTGATGGATATTTAGGTATTTCCATAACTTAGCTGTTATGAATAATACTATGATGAACAGGGGAGTGGAGATCCTCTTTGATATTCTGTTTTCATTTTCTTTGTATATATACCTCCAAAGACAAGTGGAATTGCTGGATATTATGGCAGTTCTATTTTTAATTTTTTAAGGAACCTCCATGTTGTTTTCCATAATGGCCATATCAGTTTGCATTCACCAATAGTGTACAGGATTTCCTTTTCTCCATATCCTTACCGACATTTATAATCTTGTATCTTTTTGATGATAGTCATTCTAACAGGTATAAGGTAATATATCATTGTGGTTTTGATTTGCATTCCCCTGATTCTTAGTGATGTTGAACAATTTTTCTTGTACTTTGTGGCCATGTGTGTATCTTTGGAAAAATGTCTATTTGTTTCCTCCATTTTTATTTCATTTTAATTAATTACTTATTTTTATTCAAGTAATAATTAACATAGCATGTTATATTAGTATTAAGTATACAGTACGATGATTCAACAATTCTGTGCATTTCTCAGTGCTCATCAAGTTAAGGATAGTCCAGGGATGCCTGGGTGGCTCAGTCAGTTGAGCATCCGACTTCAGCTAGGTTCATGGTGGGTTTGAACCCTCTCTTGGGCTCTGTGCTGACAGCTTGCTCAGAGCCTGGAGCCTGCTTCAGATTCTGTGTCTCCTTCTCTCTCCGTCCCTCCCCCACTCACGCTCTGTCTCTCTGTCTCTCAAAAATAAATAAATGTTAAAAAAAAAAGATAAGTATAGTCCACTCTTTATCTATTTCGCCATGCTCCACCCACTTCCCCCTGGCAACCACCATTTTGTTTTCTATATTTAAGAGTCTTTGTTTGTTTGTTTGTCTTATTTGTGTTTTTTTTGTTGTTTTTGGATTATTACTTTTTGCTGTTGAGTTATAGGAATATATATTTAACATACTAACCGCTTAGCAGATATATGATTTGCAAATATTTTCTCCCATTCCCTGGGTTTCTCTTTATTTTGTTGATGTTTTTCTTTGCTGTGTAGAAGCCTTTTAGTTAGATATAGTCCTGCTTATTGATGTTTGCTTTTGTTGCCTTTAGTTTTGGTGTCAAATCCAAAATATCATTACCAAGACTGATATTAAGGAGCTTACCCTGACGTTTTCTTCTAGGAAATTTATGGTTTCACGTCTTACATTCAAGTTGATTTTTAGTTGATTTTCATTTATGGTGTAAGATAGGGGTCCAGCTTTGTTCTTTTGCATTTTAGGATCTACTTTAGAATGCATCAGAATCACCTCAATTGATTATAATTTTTTTATGTTTATTTTTTTTGAGAGGGGGGGGGGAGGAGGGAGGGACAGAGGGGCGGGGAGGGACAGAGAGAGAGCGAGACACAGAATCTGAAGCAGGCTGCAGACTCCGAGCAGTCAGCACAGAGCCCAACGTGAGGCTCGAACTCACAAACCATGAAATCATAACCTTAGCCAAAGTCAGACTCTTAACTGACTGAGCCACCCAGGAGCCCCACTCCAACTGATTATAAATGAAGATTGTCAGACCTCATTCTCTCAGTATCTATCTCAGTAGGTAAATGATAGGGTATAAAAGAAAAATCTCAATTTTACCAAGTTTTGCAGGTACTTCTGAATCAGGACTAAAAACCATACTTAGCAAAATACTGCCTTTTTATATTCTAGGCATCATAATATCAGAAGGTGAATGAAATAGGGCTAGATACAGAAAGCAAGATAACTAAGGTACAAAATTTAGGGAGGCACGCACTCTCAGCCTTGACCCTAATTTTGATGTACAGATTCCACTAACCCAACCATGTGTTGAAATATTTATTCCCCACCATTGTCCACCCACATCCCATCCCCAGGTAGGCACTTGTATTTCATTATTGCTTTGGGGCTCTCTGGGTTCTCAGAAAGGGCTCTCTGGGTTCTCAGAAAGAGGTAATACATAGATGGGTGTTATGTAACTTCCTCTCCCTAATAGATTTATTTTCATATCATCTTTGAGTTAACAAATTAACAAATTAACATATTAAACGAATGGCAGAGGTTTTGCCAAAAATCTGAGGACCCATTCTCTGACCTTGCAAGTACCTTTAAGCGTAATTTTATTTAAATAGACTAAAAGCTTTTACATAAATACAACTTGGCAGTTAAATGATATTTGGGGAGGGAAGAACAGAAACTACATAAAAAAGCCAAGTGACTTGAATGATTTTTTCCTCATAGAAGTTATATTTGTGTTTTTTAAAGATATTACCATTCACACTGGCATTTATTTATCTGTGAAGATGTTTAGATTTACCTAACACATCTTCTTTATGTTATGTTGATCTTAAATATATGCAAAACTCTGCAGTGATGCGGCCTGTAAACAGAGGGACCCTGGATGTGACCAAATGGAATGATGACATGTTCCTCGTACAGATGGCATGGCAATCCTTAATTGCTGAGAACATCAGAATATATGTGATCTTCACACATCAGTGGTACTTGTTTTTTGCCCTTGAAGTTGTTCATTTCAAAAAAAAAGCCAAAGATATATTCCCTGACAAAAGAGAGTTAACTGTCTTTAAGTTTGCTCTATACTATGTACTAAATTTAAATCATATTATTATAATAAGCTAGTTGGGAAGAGACCTATACTCTTAAATACTTGGTGCCAAGACTTTTCTTAACTCTGCTTCCGAGGATGCTAATTCTCAGCATTTCAGTTGTTGCTGATCTTATTTCAGCATCTCACATAATTAGAATTGCTACAAATTCTGACTATTCAATCATCTCTTCCCTGCTTTGTGAAATGTGCTAACAGACTATGAAATGGAGGTGGACTCCCTGTGCTCTTGCTTTGAGTCTAAACGGAGTTAAATATAACACATCAGGAAGCGTCTGAATCCACCTCCATTTCAATGTGATCCTCAGTACATTTCCCTTGAGGTTGGCAGAGAGCTGTAAATATGTTTTTTTTTTTTTAACTCCAGTTTCGACTTAAAATTTTCCTCCACCCATCAACTGGATACCCTGGATTCTAGAAGGATAGGGAGGGAGGGAAGGAGGGAGGGAGAGAAAGAAAGAAGGAGGCAGACAGAAAACTTGGTTGAATCATTTGTTATCTTGTGATATTTTGTATTATATGCAGTCAGTCTCACCGGAAATTAATATATGTTAATTCAAAGGGCGAGATCTAAGAAGGGGGCATGAAATGGGACCAACTAAATTAGGTTGAAGACCTATACAGATGGGCTTTAAAAAACATCTGGGTTTTGGAACACTGGTCCAAACATGTTTGCTTCAGAGTCTCTTATAGGTGTGATAAAGAAAACCTTTACTGTGATTTTCCTTATTTTCTAATTCAGCAAAAGAGTAGAATTCATTTCCCTAGTGTAACGCAAACCTGAGAATTTGGCTCTAAAATGTAGCCCAATTATACACATTTCTGAACTTGACCTTTTCTAGAGTTTTTGCAAGTTCAGGTAAATAGAGAAGCTTAAGCTTATAAACTCCTGATTTTAAATGGTGTCTTGTCTCTTTTCTTCACATTTAAAATTTTCTGTAATCAGCTGAGACACTGTCTCCATAAAGCTTCTGTTAAACTGAGAATTATTTTCCAGTGATATTGAACATTAAAATGCTGTCAGTTCCTTACACTTACAGAAGAGACCTGGTTTTAACAGAGTATTGGGGAAAAGTTTCAACATTTGAGAACTGCCAGGAGAGGAGCGAAAAGTACGTGCTGTCCAGGCAGATCCTGGAAAACTTGAGCACAGGCAGAATAAGGGCATCAAGCTCAGAGAGAAAAGGAGGGCTGCCTCAGAGATGCTTAGTTTAGTTTTTCTTAGGGCTGCCCACACAAAGTTTTCAGTCAGTGACTCACCAAAATTCATTTCCCTAAATGTGATGCTATTTTGTCTGTCTTAAGAAGTTCAATAAGCATTTTCCGCCAGAAAATATATTTCTGGGCAGCAGAGGTTCTTTAGCATTTTTGTAGCGTGGACCTCTTATGGCACCTGGTAAAACCCCTAACCCTCTTTTTTGAATAATGTTTTAAAGGTATAAAGTAAGACACCTAAGATTAAAGGAAACCTGTTATGTTTAAATATAATTCTAAAAAATAAATTCTCTATATGTTTAAATGTATTTAAATATAAATGGAAACCTATGATGTTTAAATATATTTCCTAAAATATAATAAAACCAGAGTTGTGAGTAGCAATAATACACACTTCTCAAATACATTTAATAGTAAGATCTCTTATTACCTAATTATTAGCATAATTTTGAAGTAGTGGTGAATATAAATGCTGTCTTGAACTGTTGGCAACAACTGTAATGCAATATAAAAATATCTTGATTTCTGCTGATGACAGAGCCACAGATTCTACTAATCCTGGAATTTGTTGCCTACACTGATAATTAAAGGAAAAACTCACTCAGGTTCATGGGAAAGCAAGGATACAATTTTATTCATTCATGTTCACGGAGCTCTTGAATTCTATCCATGGTCTCCTTGGTGGGCTGTGTTCCCATGGTTAAAAATTCTTGCTACATAAATTAAGACAAATAAGATAAATAAGATTTCCTCATGTCAAGGAATGGCTTTGATATATTTCTTGTAACATTTTATAACAACTGAAAACGTATCTTTCAAATGATATACTTACAGGGAAATTGAGACCTTTGAAATTGGGAAATTGGTTTTGATGTTTTTTTTCATCATGAAACAAAGTGTTCCCTTGGCATGCTCACCTCAGTTAAATGCATTTAATAAAATCCCTCTGGTATTTGTATACTACAGTATTGTTGGGGGAGGGTGTCAATTTATGAAAATCATGTTAAACTATAAAAAACTAAGGAAAAGGATATGATGAGTCAGAAGTAACAAATTTCTATGAGAATAGGGCTTTTCTTTCTTTTTTTAAAAAGAGTAAATTCATCAATAGCATTTTGCCTTAAGATGTTAATCTCTCCCAGACAGGACCAACACAGCAAGCCATTTCAAACTGATCACAGAACAAAAATTGGCATCAAGTTCCCTTGGCTTCTCCTTAAGCATGCGACATGGCTCATTTCATGAGTAATGAAAATAATGATGATAATGACAACAGAGAATACTGTCCAAAGTATAGTAGAGAAAGAAACCAAAAGGGGGAAAACCACAATTGTTTCTAGCACTATGTTTAAAATTCTTAGACTTTGAGTTTTCAGGGTGAAATAAAGACTTCTTCAGTAGCAGAGTACACATGTTTCATTTCTGTTTTCTGAAAATTTATATTTCTAAGGAAAACAATGAGAAGAAACCAGGGGAACTTCTAATTCCAGATCAGGGTTCTGACTTAAATGTTGACAGAGGACAGATAGGACATATACAGGCCTATATTGGGTCAGGTATAAAACAGAAGAAGGATTGATAAGATGAGCACAGGTCACAAGGAGTCAAGTGTAAATGAAAAGGAAATGGTGTAGTCCATAAGAATTTCACAATGTCTGTCTAACTGTAGCAAGTTTGATCGGCCATGGTTGGACAGATGGGATGGAGATAGGAAAATGTACTTCCACAAGAAAGCAGAATTCAATTTTTCTATCCCCATTTTATCTGCTTCACTGTACTCTGGCAATATTGACTTAATTGATCTTTCCTTTGGGTAAAGTCTTATCAGTGATACTTCTACCTTGATATATTATGTAGCAGTAGACTTTCACACAATAATTTACTGTTTGGTGTCCCTAACAGATTGTATATGAGCTATATGTTTTTCCATAATACTGCAAAATAAACCCCAAATAACCATCTATTTAGCCTCAAGTCTAAGGGATTTCTCTGGTTTGGACTGGCTTTGGCTGATTTGGTTATGCTTGGTTGATCTCAGCTGGGCTTACTTAAGCCTCTGCAGTCAGAGCAGGTCAGCAAGTTAGTAGCTCTGTTCATGGTTACTTGGTTCACTCACATGTTTGACCAGCTGCCTATTACCTAATCTAGGATGGCCTTGTTTGAGATGACTTGAACAACTCAGCTATGTTCCTTATGTTCCTTCCTCCAACACGGAAGCTTGAATGTGTTCTTCACATGTTTTTGGCAGAAGGAAAGAAAGAGATAAGCACCAACACTTTTTTTAACTTGGTCTTGAGTTGCTGTGCTAATATTTTATTGACATAAGTGAGTCAGAAAGCCAATCAGATTCAAGAGTAAGGGAATATATTCAAATCAAAAACCCCACTGAGATGCCATTTCCCATTCTTTAGTTTTGCCGTACTCAGAAAGGCAGAAAATAACAAGTGTTGGCAAGGATGTGAATAGCTGGCAGGGATGTTAAAATGGTTCACCCACTATGAAAAATGGTATAGTAATTTCTCAGAAAATTAAACATAAAATTATCATATGATCTAGCAATTCCACTTCTGGGTGTATATATAAAATAATTGAAAGCAGAATCTCAGAGGAATATTTGCACACGCATGGTTAGAAAAGCATTATCCAGAATAGCTAAAAGATGGAAGGAACCCAAGTCCATCGATGGATGAGTGGGTAAAGAAAAGTGGTATGCACACACGTGCACACACACATACACACAAACTGGAATATTACTCACTTTTAAAAGCAAGGAAGTTTTGACACATGCACAAACTGGGTGAGCCTTGAAATAACTATACTAAGTGAAATAAGTCCTAAAAGGACAAATATTGTAAGATTCCACTTATATGAGGTTTCTACTATAGTCAAATTCACACAGACAGAAAATAGAATGGTAGTTGTAGGGGACAGAGATAAAGGGAAATGCGCAGTTAGTTTGAGGAGTACAGAAAATCAGTTGAAGAAGATGAAAAAATTCTGAAGATGGATGGTGGTGATGGTTGCACAACAAGGTGAATGTATTCACTGTCACTGAACTATAAAAATGGTTATAATGGGGTGCCTGAGTGGCTCAGATTGGTTAAGCCTCCAACTCTTGATTTCAGCTCAAGTCCTGATCTTACAGTTGTGTGATCGAGCCCTGCGTCAAGCTCTGTGCTGGGGTGGAGACTGCTTAAGATTATCTCTCTCCTCGGGTGCCTGGGTGGCTCAGTTGGTTGGGCGTCGGACTTCGGCCTCGGCCATGATCTCACCGTTCCCGAGTTCAAGCCCTGTGTTGGGCTCTGTGCTGACAGCTCAGAGCCTGGAGCCTGCTTTGGATTCTGTGTCTCCCTCTCTCTCTGCCCCTCCCCTGCTCATGCTCTGTCTCTCTCTTAAAAACAAACTCTTAAAAAAAAATTATCTCTCTTCCTCTCCCTCTACTCCTGCTCCTACTCCTGTACTCTCTCTCTCAATTTTTTTAAAATGGTTATAATGGTAAGTTTTTTGTCATCTATATTTTACCACAATTAAAAAAGTACACAAAAAGGAGTGAGAGAGTAGATTTAGCTTCATTAGTAATTATTGCTGCTAAGTCATGTAGCAAAATGGATGTGGATGCACAGAGAAGCACATAACTGGGGACATTCAAGCAGTCGGTCTATCACAGAGGATATTTTTAAAGGCAGTAACATGTTTTTCAAAGCATAATGAATCATTGAAAAATTTAATTTTCTTCAAATGACTGACATTTATAACAGAGTTAGAAAATTGTAATGAGGTGTTATATCTTAGCATGGTAATCTGCATGAAACAGGGATTTGAATTTTGGAACTGAGTTCAAGAATACTAGTGACAGAATACCTGGCTACCTTACACAACATACTAGTTAGAATAAAAAACTCAAGTTACAGGGAATAAGTCAAATTACATATATTACATTTTGCTTATGCTACAAATAATCACTAAAGCATTAAAATCTTCTTTTGAAATGGGTTGTATTAAGATATACGAAAAAAATCAGATGCCAAACACTTTATTAAATTTCACTTACCTTCCAGCAGCTATATAAAGATAGAAATCTATAGTTGCTGCCATTGCATTGTTATGTGTAATTGTGATCTGAACTTAGAGTATTATAATATTAATTAAAATTCTGCACTATTCATAATTTCCTTCATCTGTGCTATTTCCAGTTTTCTGGTAATGAAAATGCTTATGATACTAATAGCAAAGGCATCTGTCCAATGTTTACACACAAGCATCATTAAATATTTCTAATTTATTAAAATTCATGCTCATGTTCTTTTTGAAATATTGGGTAATGACTCCATTCATATGGGAAATTTGTGAGTTCTAATTTCACTTAGAGAAAACTGAACATATGATAGTATATTTTTATTTTATTTTATTTTTTTAAAATGTTTATCTATTTTTGACAGAGCACAGGCGGGGGAGGAACAACGAGAGAGGGAGACACAGAATGTGAAGCAGGCTCCAGGCTCTGAGCTGTCAGCACAGAGCCCGACATATGGCTTGAACCCACCAACTGTGAGATCGTCACCTGAGCCGAAGTCGGTCGCTCAACCGACTGAGCCACCCAGGTGCCCCATATTTTAAAAAAACATCACAGTACATGGGGCATCTGAATGGCTCAGTTAGTTGAGCGTCCGACTTCAGCTCAGGTCATGATCTCACGGTGAGTTTGAGCCCCGCGTCGGGCTCTGGGCTGACCGCGTGGAGCCTGGAGCCTGCTTTGGATTCTGTGTCTCCCTCTCTCTCTGCCTCTCCCCCACTGGCACTCTGTCTCTCTCTCTCTCTCTCTCTCTCTCTCTCTCTCTCTCTCTCTCAAAAATAAATAAACATTAAAATAAAATAAAAACCATCATAGTGCATATAGTACCAGTAAAAGGAATAGCATTAGTTATTTTAATAGTAATTGTTTTGGGAGCTTTATATTTTTATTATGAATTTTAGGGGGATAAAAATTAATCATAAAAGTAAGATTGAAGCCATTCCATCTAATGTAAAATCCATATTGAATATTGTAAAAAAATTTTTATTTTATTCTTATAATTTACTGAGGCAGAGCAAATGGATACTTTGCTCATATTACAGATGACAAAATGAATCTCATAGTTTAAGTGACTTTTTCAAGTTTACCAAGTTGTTTAGTGCTGGAGACAGAACAAGCCTTCCAAATTGCTGTCTCCTAGAACTGTGGTATACACTGATACTGCCCTCTGCCACAAGTGGCTATTGAGCACGTGACACATGAAAACTCTGAACTGAGATGTGCTGTGGGAATGAAATATACACTGGATTGCAAAGAAAGTACTAGAAAAGGAATGTAAAATATCTCATTAATAATTTTATATTGATTACATGTGAAAGTGATAAGACTTGGGATATGTTGGGCTAAATAAAATATATTGAAATAATTTCCCTTAAAAAATCCTTTTAATGTGGCCACTATAAAACTTAAAATTTTATATATGGCTCTCAGTGTATTTCTCATGGACAGTGCCGTCCTAGAACTGCTTTGGGCTGTGCATCTGAGTAGGGGGCATGAATTGTACGTCTGAGTTCATATGGTGTGTTTTGGGTTGAAGAATCAGTTAGGGTTTGACATGATTATTGCCACGTCAGTATAACTATCATCACTAGCTACTGTTTGGTGCATTCATAAATTGTCATAATTAAATGGTTAAATGTATTGCCTATGAAGTTATAAATTCTGACAATAAGTTCCCTTGTTATCATAGATATGTTAAGTTCCTTGAGGATACACATCTTAACCTCTTCACTTTTGATCATCATCTTTAGTACGCAGTGTGTCAGGGTTTAGTAGTAGTCAGAATTTTTAAAAAAAGCTTACCCGATAAGAAAGAATATTCTGGTTCCCTGCCACCTGACTTTTCTTAAATGCTTTGCTCAAAGCAATAGAAAAAAAAATAAACTTCTAAGATGGCATGACCCATGAGAAATGAAAGAGCCACATATAAAATTTAAAATTTTAGCAGTCACATTAAAATAGTAAAAAAGTGGAATTAATTTAATAATATATTTTATTTAATATATCCAAAGCAACAAGATGGCAGTTTTTTTTTTTTCAACGTTTATTTATTTTTGGGACAGAGAGAGACAGAGCATGAACGGGGGAGGGGCAGAGAGAGAGGGAGACACAGAATCGGAAACAGGCTCCAGGCTCCGAGCCATCAGCCCAGAGCCTGACGCGGGGCTCGAACTCACGGACCGCGAGATCGTGACCTGGCTGAAGTCGGACGCTTAACCGACTGCTCCACCCAGGCGCCCCAAGATGGCAGTTTTTAAGCAAACCTGTTTGTGTGTCTCCATTTCTTATAACCTTCTTCCCTGGCCTTTCTAATGTTCTTAGAGTAATTAAAATTCTTACCATGGTAAAATTCTTACCGTGATTTATCCTGCCTTATGTGCTTAATCTCTCTCTCTCAATCTCAATCTCAATCTCTCTGTACTCTCTTCTCATGACCAAGGCTACCTGGCTTCCTTCATGTCCCCGAGTACTTTTGTGCCCTGTCCCTCAGCCCAGGGGTCTGTGTACTGCTTCCCGATTCTGGAACACTCCAGATCATTTCTTTGACTCCCAAATATAGGTCAGTCATTTTCATTATATGTGCTTATAGCACCCTGTTTCTTTACTTTGGATGAATTATTTGAATTTAGAAGGATCTATTCAATAATACTTCATTCATATCTCTATGCCTCAGTGGTCTCTAAAGTCTATGAGGGCAGGCTCTGTGTCTTCTGTACTGTACCCCCAGTGCAGAGTGTTTGACACATAGTAGGCACTGAAAAAATATTAGCTTAATGAAAGAATAAACAAATGCATATATCATGGAAAGGACTAATAGACATTCTTTGATGTGTGCATAATGCTGCATTTAAAATAGGACTCTTGATATTTGTTTTAAATGAGTCCCTTGATGTTTTAGTAGCTATTTTATCTTCCCTGTTTGTTTTGCAAAGGGTTTCAGTTTCTAGCTAAAAATCAGATTCACCATTACAGCATATCTTCAAACATTTAAACATTGTCACTAATATTGTTTAACATGAACCATCGTTAGTTCCTTGGTCCACATAATACCCCTATTTCTTCCTTGGGGAAGGAAAGTTATTACTGAAAAGGTAGGTGACTGCTCAAACTTAAGGGGACATTAATAAATATGGAAATAGATTTGGAAATGGTGCGTGCGCGCTCTCTCTCTCTCTCTCTCTGTATGTGTGTGTGTGTGGAAAGAGAGAGAGAGAGAGAGAGAGAGAGATTAAAAGAAAGACCAAGGCTAGATTTAGAAAAGCTGTGATTTTTAATTTTAATTTTCACATTTGTGTGGGGCTTTTATACTTATTAAATGCTAGTGTTGCCTTTAAAAATATAAATAATATAATCTTTAACTCTCAATTATAGCTGAATATTTTTAACAGTTAAGAAAGGAGTAAAACCATAAGAAAACAGTCTGATGGCAATTTTAAATATAGATTTAAAAGGAAATCTCTCAGAGACATTAATCCTAGCATCACAATAGCATGCATGCTGGTGATCTATTCTATCTAGAAGTCTGAAAAATATGCACTGATGTCCAAATGATAGACTTAATTACCCAGAGAGATCCCTTATTAAAGAAATATTAAATTATGTCTGATAGGCCTTCTTAAGTGTAGACCACTTCCTTTTAGAAGGATTTTTATCAGAAGGCTAAAATATTAAAAATTATTTATCATAAACTTTTTAGTTGACAATAAAGTATATTTAACTATACCACTGGTTTTCAATGTGTGATAGTTGACTAGGAACACAGGCATTACCTCAGAACTTGTTAGAAATGCAATTCTCTGTTCCAACCTAAATCCATAGAATAAGAGATTTTTGGAGTGGGATGTAGGAATTTGTGTTTGAACAAGTTCTCTATGATTCTGATATACCTGATATTTAGAACAACTGAGCTAGACTCTTTTTTTTAAGTTTATTTATTTTTGCAAGAGAGAGAGAGAGAGCGAGCAAGCATGAGCAAGGAAGGGGCAGAGAGAGAGAGAGGGTGACAGAGAATCCCACACAGGTTCCCTGTACTGTCAGTGCAGAGCCAACTTGGGGCTTGAACCCACAAACTGTGAGATCAGGACTTGGGGTCTGAAATCAAGAGTCTGACACTTAACCAACTGAGTCACCCAGGTGCTCCTACTAGACTCTTATACTTAAGGAGAATTCCCATTAATAGTCTTAAAAATATATAATGGCTGGCAAAACATTATTGAGTCTTGCTAGATAACACAGGCACATTTATAAATTATAGAATTCTATTCTTAAAAAGACAAAAATATATATAATTTATATTTCAAAAGTCCTCTTTAAAATTTCTGTGTCAGGTATCAAATTCATAAACATTTTCACAAGAATAGGAGTCCTTCCCTGTAGGAAACAAGGGAAACATAGATAGTGATAGCAAATTGGCAAATTTATTGGTGTGTTGACTCTCTGAAAAAAGACTCTCTGAAAACATTACCCAACTTTGTAGCGTTTCCTGCAGCATGGTCATTTACTAGATTCTAACACAATGTCTCTTGAAAATGGAGTTGGGAAGAGATGTTCAAAATAGGGGTTCTAGTTTTTTGGAGGGAGAGGAAACACTCTTGAGAAAGGGCTATCTTATCCAATCTACTTTATAGAAAATTTCCCTAGTTCTCATATTGTTTTTTGCTTGGTTAAAAAGAAGTCACACATATTCTAAGATTCTTTGAGTAAGAGTTCTTACATAGGAATAATGTTATAGTTTTTTAAATGGAATGTGAGTCAGTTAATTACAGTATCATTTATCATAAGTGATATGCTGAATTCTCAACCATTTTGCCTGTACAATGGGAAATATCCTTTACAACGGGAACCATTTGGGACATACATAATGTAGGTCATATTGTAGGTAGGTTTCCCCATGATTCTATTTTACTTAGGAATCTTTTGGTTACCAGAGTCAATCCTCAGTAATTTCATGCTAAAACAAAACCAAAAACTTTTGGGTAATTAAGAATCAACATTTCATTAATTCAAAATATTATTGAATATAATTGTATTTGAAAATGGTGCCAGTAAGTAAAAACAAACATTGAAAGCAAGGGCATTTTTTTTCATAGCTGGTAAGAAACAAATCTGGCATGTTGTTGCTGGTGATGAGGACTCCTTAAACAAATCTGGCTGGTTATTATTTCTAGTGCAGGCTGCTGTCCTGGATTTCAAAATATTTCAGTGCCTCTTTGGGTCTTTTGCTCTTTTGCTCTTTTTAAATTCAGTATCCTTGACAGAGAAATGCTAGTACAAGTCTGTTTTGAATCTGCTGCTCCTGTGGTCAGAAAGTTTCAATATCCTTCGCTGCCTGCAATATGAAACCCAACATTTTACCTTGAACCTAACATTCAAAATCTTCCCAACTTTCCATCTTAACTTTCTGATCCTATTGTATGTGAGCTCATCCACTTTGCCATTCCTGCATTATCACATTTTCCCTGATACCTGCAATGTTCTCTTTTCCCATGATGCTCTTTCTCTTAACTGGAAATACCATATATAAATACTTTATGTCCTAGGGCACATCCCATGTTTTTTCCAAAATGTCGTCATCCTTCCTGCACTTATGGGTGAGGAGTGAGATATAATAGTTAGAGTCACTACCTGGGCTTGAACATTTCACAGCTATTTTATCTCGTGCATTTTACTCCGTTGCTTTCAGCATGTCCTCATTCATAAAGTGGGTTTCATAATAACTTTTAAAAAATTGTATTGCAAAACTTAGCAAAGTGCCCGGAAAGAAATATGAAGACTTTTTTTTTGTCTTTTGAACTCAAAAGCTATATCTAACCACTACTTGGGCCCTTATGTGCTTTCTTTTATTATAGCTTTTGTGTACATTTTAATATATTCGGAATCTATTTTAAGAACCTTGGTCATGGGACCAGACTTTCTGCCATCTCTGTAGGACCTAACACATACCTCGCAAACAATAGGTGCTGAAAAAATAACCGATGCATAATAACAAAATGGAAGAGGGGAAGAAACACTCATTTGGGTACTAGGAAAACAGGGCCGTGGCCTCAGCTTTGCTTACATCTTAAACCACATTAATAACTTCTTTGAGCTTTAGTGTCCTCATTCCAAACAGAGATAGAACCACTATGTGATCTCTAACTCTTTCAACACCAATGTGTAATTATCTGTGATATGGTTTAAGTCCACTAATGTACATACAGGCCATTTGCTATATTGTATATTAATGCCTCTATTGAAAATATTGTTTTATTCTATTTTGTTTTTTAAGCCCTCATTGCTCAGAATTAAGGTCATCATATTCTTCAGTTCATGATACATAATTTTCCTTGGTCTGTGGGAGAATCTTCTTTTTAAAAATTGTATTATATGATTTTTTCTTTCACCTTATAAATTCCATGTGGATTAAAGATTTAACTGCAAAAATAAAATTGTAAAACCAACAGAAGAAAATATAGGGAATGCATTTGTGACCTTGGATGGAAAACATTTTTGACTCTAAAAGGAAAAGCTGTAAAGGGAAAAATGATAGATTTAACCATCTCATTATATATTACTTTTTCCCCTGGACTGTGATACATATTTAGACTTGTGTCCCATACTATCCAGAAGTATTCTGATTGTTCACACAAACAAAGCGACACAACAAAAACAAATCTTCCTTAGTATTTTTTCATTTTTACTTCTGACATCCAATAATTCAAAACTTCCTGCTTTTTCTGCCATCACAAATGTCTCTTATACCTTTCCATTTCTCACCATCTCTGTGAATACACCAGTCAAGACTACCATTATCTTTCGGATTATTGCAATAACCTCTGAATTTTTTCTTCTCTATTTTTGAGTCTTGAGTTATTTATACTTACCCCTTTTGAGCTTATTTATTTACTTGCCTTAAACTAGTTTAAAACGTGTTTTGCTACTTGCAGTCAGAATAGTCCTTTTCATAAGAGTATCAAACTGTTGAAAAGTAAAATCTGTATTTTTGAGAGCCAAAATGGATTTTAGAATGGGTCAATCTTATCCAACCCATTCACTTCACAGGAAATTTCTCTTTAGCTGAGATTTCTTCATAAGTTGCTAAAAAATGGTCACATAAAATGTAGGTTTCTTCACATTAAGTGCTTTTATTTTTCTCTCTTAACAAAAACCTGTATTTTTTTCTTTCTCAGAAAAGGCCTATATTATTCAATGTGCAACTTTCTATAGTATCAGTCCAGTTTTCATAATGCTTTATGGTTTTAGTGCACTGTGGGCCAAAAGTAAGAACGTAATCACTATATGCTCTCCAGTAAATTACCCAGTGATTTCATTTTCTCATTATATCTATGAATGAGATCATAAGGTGACAAATTAATTGGATTAGCAAATACAACATAATTTCTTCTGGCCCATATTTAAAGAATTAGTCTATCAAAATGTTAATGTTAGAAAGAAAACTAAAGAATGTAGACCAATACTGGCTAAACTGCTTTCCAAATGTGGAATATCTGCCCATTTGAAAATGTTTAGGAAATTTAATTTTCAGCTTCCATTTTAATGTGTATGGCAGCAATATTAATTCACCTGATACTATTGCAAAGCATCATCAAGAATAAAACAGGAAAACACACATTATTTCTATAGGATTGCCATCTACGTGGAAATAGAAGGAATGTTATTTTAAATGTTTATAGGTATTAAAAGGTGCTATTTTTGCCTCATTTGGTATACAATGTTTTTAATTTGTTTGGTCACAGAGAAGGTTCTTTAATTTTCCTTTATGAAAGCATCCCTGAGAAACCATACCAGTCCAAAATTATGATAGAATTAAGGTTTTTTAAAGATTATTTAGAAAAATTTCTTGAATTACTTAAAATTCTCTAACTAGTCTTTTTTTTTTTTTTCCACTAAAAAGGTCATCTTGAGGCCTAACATTCCTTTTTCCATTCAGTTTATGTTAGGTATTGTTTTATATACATCACTGACTTAACGTAGATAATTCCTTTTGCCTCTTAATATGGTACTTAAGTTTTCCAGATATGTTTGCACTTTATATATATATATATATATATATATATATAGAGAGAGAGAGAGAGAGAGAGAGAGAGAGAGAGAGAAAGAAAGAGAGACAGAGACAGAGAGACCGTGAGCGAGGGAGAGGAGCAGAAGGAGAGAATCTTAAGCAGGCTTCGTGCTCAGCATGGAGCCTAATGCAGAGCTCAAACCCTGGGATCATGATCTGAGCCAAAATCAAGAGTCAGATGCTCAATGGAATGAGGCACCCAGGCACCCCTGCATTTTATTTTAAATTAATCATACTTTCTTTAGATCAGGAAAAAAACACACTCAAACACACTGTCAGAAATTGCAAATTCAAGTCCCAATTTTGTCATTGTTTATATGAACTTGGGCAAGTAGCAAACTCCCTTGGGTCTGTTTTCCAGGGACCTACCTCACTGTATGATTTTGGTTTTTAAATAAAATGTAGTGAAACACCCTTTAGCCATGATGAACTGTAAAGATATAAGTTGTGTTGACTGTTCTTTTTTATTGCCCTCAATACCATGTAGAAAAAAGAAAAGCTCAGATATTTATTAATAAACACTGGCTTTTTGAAGCTGGATGAAAGTAGAAAAGAATTGACTATATTCCAAAGGATTCATTGTGTTCCTAAAGTACTCAAAGACATTATTTAAACTAATTAATTTCCCCTATTAAGTGGTCATAGAGCATGAACAACAAGAACAGAGTGTGGTTAGGTTTCAGGGTATTAAATTTTGTTCAGAGAATTCCAACATTTGTTCTTAAACTCTCTAGGTTTTGTGAATACTTCATTGAAATATCAGGTAATTATTACTTTTTTCTCTTCATAAAGGAATGTGATTTTAATGTGATATATTTGTGGTCTAAACTGAGCCACGACATACTATAAACAGTGTCTTAAGTTGCATACAAATACTAATTATTTAGCTATTTTTTCTGGGAAAAAGAATTAATTAAAAGAAAATAATTTTCCCAGGACATTTACTCAAATGCACAAGTCATATCCATTTAAATACTTATTTATCTGCCTGATTTAAGGAATTCAGGCAAAATAATTTTCATTCAGAGCTCAAAAGGACATTTGCTAACTGAATTTAGAACTCTTTAATAAAGTAGCTTAGAAACAACTGAACAAAAGAGAAACTAAGATGTATCATTTTTCTTTTATAATGAATAATACTCATGTTAACCATTGAAAATAAATTATTCTGACATCAGAAACCAACTCATCTTTGAACCTAGGTAGGGCACTTAGAAATAAGATGTTTAGCAATTTTGCCCTCACATATGTTTCCCATGATGCATTTGCAATCTATACATCCCACTTCTTAGCTTATGTGGCAATTGCTTTCAAACTTCATGTGGATTAAAACATATTATCCAAGGGAGAAATGTGAACAGCAATTGTCATATTTCTTTTGTATGGAAATGAATTTATTTTAAAAAACACAGCCACAGTATAGCATATATTTCCTTAATACAGAGTTGAAATATTTTCTTGTAATCTGAACATATTTTCAAATTATGTAAAATAATAATTGCTTATTAATGTCATATTATGGATAATGTAAATAGTGCATGCAAAATATAACCTCTAAAATGTGACTCAGTATTGCTTGACAGATTAGTCAGTCAAAACATGATTTGATTCTGTTCTGGTTTGTGCTCAATGTGATTTCAGAACCTGAAACTAAATAATTAGAATGTGCCTTATCTTGCTAAGCCAGTGGGAGAGGTTCGTTATAAATCCAGCAACAACTTATGGCCCCGTGGTCATGCATCAAATAGAAGAGTTGAGATTGTGTTTAGACCTTCACGAAGTTTAGTCATTTGTCTTTGGAGTTTCAGCACCGTGAACAGAACATCTCCGAGAAGTGATGAGGGGCGGGGCTCAAAAATTCAATTAGAGCTGTAGCTATCTGTAAATGAATTCTTTTTCTATACTATTAAACTAATTTACTGGAGGGTGAATAAAAACGTAGGAAAATCCATCAAATTAGTAATTAGACCATATTCAATTTTGCTTTAGGATCTTGACACTGATACAGACTTGGTTTGTGGGCAACTGTTTTACTTAGTAGCCAAAGAATTTACCCAACACATTATTCAACTCTTTCCCACCCTTTCACTTTCCAATACTTTCTGCTTATTTTCTGTTTGTTAGAAAGCCTGTATAATATTGAGGAAAAATTAAAGATAAAAAGAATCTACTGACAGCCCTGGGGGGAGTTTAACATTTAGCTTCCAAAAGAAAATGGGGGACTTTGCTTGTGGATGTATACGTTAATAAATGAGTGTCTAACCATGTATTTGTTTTCATCTCTTGTAATTTATCATATGTCCAGAGATAACATTTCTTTTGAAACCATGTTTCTAAGGTCAATAAAGGTTAGTGTCAACTCTTATTCATGTGGTCATTCATTCACTTATTCAACAAATCTTTATTAGGCCTGAATTTTCTACTAAGCACTCTTCTATGTACTGAGGTTAAGAGAGGTAAATAAAACTGATGAAATCTCTGCTCTTATGGGCAAGTCCACTGGGAGAGCAGATATTAAACTTAAAAATTATACACTTACAGTTATAAATATGATGAAAAACACAAGATATTAGAATATATAATATTATGCTAGGGATAAATCCCTTATCAGGGAAGACTTACATAAAGATATGCCTTGATTTCTTGCCTGCATATCGACAATGACCTCTGAAATGGACTTCATATACTCGCTCTATTTACTCTACAAACTATGCTCCAGAGTGTGGCTAAAGTGCTTTTGTTGTGTGTAAATATGATCATACTTGTCTCTTGATTGATTATCTTCAGTGGCTTTATGGTTTCTCATTACTTTACTATAATCACAAAATCCTTCTAAGGAATGATTAGGAACTTTACTACCTGCACTTCTTCATCTTTGCGATCTCCTTTCTTTTATATTGGCTTCATTTCTCGGGTATATGCTCCCCATGTGGAGGCAAAGGTAGTCCCCATGAAGTTCTATATTTATGCCATCCTAATGGTTCTCAATCTCAGTTCCTAAAATTGCATGGGGTAGGGGAGAGGAAGCTTCCAAAAGAAAAGATGAACAATGGATAAAATAACACATATCCTCTCTAGTCATGTAATTAAAATAAAATTATTCTGCATATAGTGTAATTTTCTGTCAACTCATGCTCCCTATATTTAAAACTGTATTTAAGCAAGTATATAATGTAATTTGCTATAGTAAATTCCCAAGAAGTAAGATAATTTTAAAATCCTCTTAGAGATATTTGGAAGAAAATTGGAAGTTTCTGAGGTAAATCATTTTATACTCTCTATATTCTCATTCTAGAAAATGAGTGAATTTAAATGTTGATATTTTGAGCTTATTTAGTAGTATTAAATATAGTTAACATTTTCTACCTACTATACTTGATGTAGTTCATTAACTTGAATTTCTTTCTGTTACTTCCTTATTCCTGTTTTTGTCACTGTAATTTTGGTGGGACCTATGGAAAATTTCAGGCTTTCTAAGGTATTGCAAAAAACACTGCTTTTTAAAGCATGCAGTTTTTTGTTTATTGACAGTGGGATATGGAAGCATAAAAAGCAAGTTAGGCAAACCATATCACAAAGCTGCTTTTATTTTTGTACAGCTTCTATATAATTCTTTCATTAGTGTCCCAGAGGGAAAGCAAGGCCAAAATAATATTTCTAATTTCAAGATTATAACACATGTAACAGGTTGGGTATGGGAAAGTAAGTATAAATCATTTGAAGGGTAGAGGTTTAGATATACACTTGGACTAATAAATTTGTGTGTGTGTGTGTGTGTGTACGTGTGTATGTTGGGCCATTGGTGCATAACTAGACAAAATGTAAAGTTTCTTTCAGGCTGGAAAGGTTGTGAATCAAATGCATGGACAGGTACCCTGGGATAGGCATTTTGGGATTACTGAGTAGGTACTATGTTCTCTATTAGAGTAGGTGGGTATGTTTCCCAAGAAATTGTCACTGAGAAGTTTAGAATTCATTCACTCATCTTTAAATTATATATGGCTTATGTTAAATAGGCAATAATATTAATTTTTGCTTTGTTTTATTATGATTTGTTTAGATGCACAAAGCTGTGATTAACAGCCAAGCTCTATCACTTTTCATATCTTCATTATCTTTTATATTTATATTTATTGCTTTAGATGAGATTTTGAATTACTGAAATTGGCCATCAAATAATTAAAGTTCTATAATAATAACTATGGAAATCCTGTGTAATCATGGCTCCATTTTTTATGTCAAAAAAGTGACATTTTGACATTAACAAAATACCTTGATTTAAAATTGGCATGAGATAATACGTAAGCTTTTCCCAGGTGTTTCAGTATCTTACTGGCTTAAACTGATATCTTATTGAAAGTTAAAATTTCCAAAAAAAAAAAAAAAAGGATACTTCAACAAATTCCTGGAATTCTATCAATCAAGTTTCATCTTGTGACACTTTCCTAGGTTATTTTGGAGCAGTGTCACTATTACCTACATTTATTAAGTGTTAAGCTGTTAATATCCTAGATATTTTGATATTCACCATTTAACTTTCATAATAAACCTCTGAAAGAAGTACAATATTATTTTTTGGTGAGATACATGAATCTGAATTTCACATTGGACAGTTTGTTAAAATGCAGCTGGGACTCAAAACTTGCTCTGTTTGACTAGACTTCACACCCTTAATACTAAATTACAAATCAGAGGACAACTTATTTATTTTTATTTTTATTTTTTTTACATTTATTTACTTTTGAGAAACAGAGAGAGACAGAGCACAAGTGGGGGAGGGGCAGAGAGAGAAGGAGACACAGAATCCAAAGCACCCTCCAGGCCCTGAGCCTACAGCACAGAGCCCGATGCAGGGCTTGAACTCACAAACCCTGAGATCATGACCTGAGCAGAAGTTGGACGCTTAACCGACTTAGCCACCCAGGCGCCCCAAGGACGACTTATTTTAAGAGGCCCAAATCTGCTTCCACATATTTTATAATAATACTGGATTTTTCATGGAAGTTTTGTTTGGTTGTTGAGTCTCTTTTGCTAAACTGCCAAGTACATATAATTTCGTATAATGCACTATATAGTAGCATTGCTTGTCTGTTTAAATAGAGGTAAAATTCTCAAAGCCTGTCCTGGAATCCTCCAGAATGTCAATGTGAATCTGGGATTATACTGGAAGGAATGAATGAAGAGTTTCTTTTCAGTGGCCCCCACGAATATGTTCTTGGGATGAAGAACTGGTGAATCAGGTATCTGAAAATGGAAAGATGCCAAAGTTTTTGCTAGTTTTCAAATTCATAGACTTGTTTGGAATTTGTAATGAAATCTGATTATGGTTTTCTGTGGGCTTAAGATGATTGTTTTTACTTATATCAGGATTTCTCAATCTCAGTGCTACTGACATTTTGGGAGTCTCATTGTGGGAGACTGACCTCTGCATTGTAGAATGTTTGACAGCATCCCTGGCCTCTACTCTTTAGATGGCAGCACCTGGTTGTGACAAATGAAGATATCTCCCAGCATTGCCAAATATCCCCTGTGAAGAAACAAATTATCCCTAATTGAGAGCCACTGCTCTATATGTATACACTTCCTAAAGTTGCAAAATTTCCTTATTTTATGGAATTCAAACAAATGGCAATCTTCTTGAGCAATGACTATCCTGATTTCATTGTTGTTAAAAGGAACTCCTAAGTGACATATTCTGTGTTTTTATAAGTTTTTTTTAAATTTTAATTTTTAAAATTAAAAAAAAATTAATGTTTATTTATTTTTGAGGGACAGAGAGTGTGAGCAAGGGAGGGGAAGAGAAAGAGGGAGACACAGAATCCAAAGCAGGCTTCAGGCTCCAAGCTATCAGAACAGAGCCTGACGTGGGGCTCGAACCCATGAACTGTGAAGTCATGACCTGAGCTGAAGTTGGACGCTTTTAACTGACTACACTCAATACTCAATACTCAATACTCTAAGGAAATATTTCAGAGGAGGTGGCAACTACAAGCTCTTTTTTCTTATTAAATTTACCTTGCTCTGCAATCTCATAGACTCTTGTGTTAAGCAGAGTTGCTTAGAAGCCTCATATTTCAAGATAATTTTATTTCCTTTTCTTACCTTTAGACCTTGGTCAAAGCTATTCTGGGCCACTCCCCCAGACTTCCTAACTTTGGATCTCAAAGATCAGAATTTCAGGTATGAGTCCTTTTCCTCCAAAAGGCTCTAGCCTCATTAGGCATACTAGTCCTTTAGTTCTAAGAAACCAACTTGGAATATCACAGAATGAAGCAGATTTGCTAACGCACTCAAGAACATAACAACTGGTGCCTATTTCTTTACATTGGCATAATGAAGGGAGGCATTCAAATGGCCTCTTGCAAAGCTAAAATTATCTTCAAGATGATTTCCCATCATTCCCATATTATAGAAAAGGTGTCAACTTTTTTCTCTAAAAGACAAATGTTCTTTTAAGCTAAATGATAAGGAGTTTTAGATATTAGTTTTTATCTCACACAGTGATGCAATTTCCTTGCAAAAGCAATCTGCTGTTTCGATCAATTGCAAAAGTTCAGTGACCACAGCCGAAGACAGCAGGGAAGAAAACCCCACAGGCATAGTTGTCTTGTTTGCGGATGTTATTAAGAAGCCCATTCTGGTTCATAGCCAGATACTTCCTGGCTGCCTTTGTAGAAGGCCAATCCACTCACTGGTATTTGGTGATACAAAGAGCTATTTTTGTTGTTGAGTGCAATTTCCTCCATTTAGAAGTGCTTAAAACAAGCACACACTCTTTCTGAAAAGCGATTCCATTTTCATTTTATTAAATGATTTATTGTATGGCTCCCCAAATGATTACCTAGAAATGTCAGGTAAAGGTTAATTTAATACCATGGGGCAGAGTGGTATAAGACTTGTGTAGCATGAAATTGATGATACCATTTGGTTTAGGAAAGGAAAGGGAATAATTTAGTGTAACACCATGGGTATCTGACATTATTTTTCAATTTACCTGTTGACAAAGAAACACATTTCTGAGTGTCTTTTCTATCTCCCAAAAAGTGAGAATGTTTTTGAAGGAATTGCCTCACTTAGCTATTTGAAAAGTGTTGGAATAATTTAAGAATATTTTCATTTCTGCTGAAACACTATCTGCAAGTGAGATGATGATATGGAAGAAAGAAGTATGATATGGGGAGCAAGGCGAAGTAAATTTTGCAGACATATTATGACATAGTATTTTTCAGCATGTAGAAGTTCTGAGTCAGAAAACGTGGGCTTGGTTCCTGGCTCCATCACCTATTTACTAAATATATGACCTTGGGAAAATTACTCACTTCTTAAGTTTTAGTTTTCTCATCTATAACATGAATAATTCAGAGCACAGTTCCTTGCACACCAATATGCTCATTCTATTCCCTTATTCAAGAAATATTTATGGAACACCAAATGTGTAGTAGGATTTTTTTCCCCCCGTTTTACTGAGGTATAATTGACATACAGCATTGTGTAAATTTAAGGTGTACAACATGATAATTTGATACACTTATATATTGCAAAATGATTACTGCAGTAGCGTAGTTAACACTTCACGTAATCACCATTTCATTTTTGTGGTGAGAACATTTCAGATTTATTCCCTTAGCAAGTTTCAAGTATATAGCACAGTATTATTGACTGTAATCACCATGATGTACACTAGATCCCCAGAACTTATTAATCTTAGAACTGAAAGTTTGTACCATTTGACCAACATCTCCCATTTTCTCCAACCCCTAGTCCCTGGCCGCTAAAATTCTCTATTTCTGTGAGTTTGGCTTTTTAAAGATTCCACACACAAGTGATATCATACAGTCTTTCTCTGACTTATTTCACTTATTTCACTTAAGTTCCATCTAAGTGGGAACAAACAGCAGGATTTCCTTCTTTTCACGGTGAATAGTATTTCATTGTATATACGCCATGTATTCTTTATGCATTCATAGGACTCTTAGCTTAATTCCATATCTTGACTATTATGATAATACTACAATGAACATGGGACTACAAATATTTCTTTGAGAGAGTGATTTCATCTTCTTCAGATATATACACAGAAGTGGGATTTGGGGATCATATGAGAGTTCTAGTTTTAATTTTTTGAAGAACTTCCACAGTTTTCCTTAGTGGTTGTACCAATTTACATTCCCACCAATAGTGCATGAGAGTTGGCTTTCTCCACATCCTCACCAATACTTGTTATTACTTGTCATTTTGATAATAGCCATTTTTATACATGTAAACTTCTTGGTTAAATTTATTCCTAGGTACTTTTTTTGTTTTGGGTGCTAATGTTAATGGGATTGTTTTCTTTCTTTTTCAGATATTTTATTGTGTCTATACAGTGTAGTCTGTACATTTTTTTGTTGTTGATTTTCTGTTCTGCAGCTTTACTGAATTTGTTGATTCTAACAGGGTTTGGGTGGAGTCTTTAGGATTTTAGGTATTATATATATAATGTTATCAGCAAGTAAAGACATTTCATGTCTTCCTTTCTGATTTGGATGCCATTTTTTTTTTTTTTTTTGCCTGATTACTCTGGAGAGGACTTTCAATGCGATGTTGAATATGAGAATGGGCACCCTTGTCTTGTCCCTAACCTTAGAGGAAAAACTTTGAACTTTTTACCCTTGAGTGTGATATAAGTAATGGGCTTGTCATATATGGCATTTATTATGTTGAGGTATATTCCTTTTATACCCCCTTTATTGAAAGATTTTATCATGAAGGAATGTTGAATTTTGTCAAATGATTTTCTGCATCTATTGAGATGATCATATATTTTTTTATTTTTGTTTCTATTAATATAGTGTATCACATTTACTGACTTGCAACTATTGACCCCTACTTGCATCCTTGGAGTCAGTACCACTTGATCACAGTGTATGATCTTTTTAATGTATTCTACAGTACATTTGATTTGCTAATATGTTTTTGATAATTTTTACAACTATATTCACCAGGGATATTGGCCTGTAGTTTTCATGTAATGTCTTTATCTGGCTTTGGGGAACACTAGCTTCATAAAATTTTTATGAGGCTCTCATAAAAATTTTTAATTTTTTGGAAGAGTTTGAAATGGAGGAATTCTTTAAATACTTAAATTCTTAATTTAAATACTTAAATACTTAACATTATTTAAATACTTAATTCTTTAAATACTTGGTAGAATTCATTAGGTAGACTATTTCGTCCTGGGCTTTTTTTTGTTGGGAGGTTTTTAGTTCCTGGTTCAATTTTCTTACTCATTATTTGCTGTTCATAGTTTCTATTTCTTCATGATTTAGTCATGGTAGATTGTATATAGAGATGTATCCACTCTTCTAGGTTGTCAAATTTGTTGGCATATAATTATTTATAGTAGTCTTTTATGGTCCTTTGTATTTCTGTAGCATTAGTTGTAAGTCTCCTCTTTGGCTTCTGATTGTGAGTCTTCTCACTTTTTTTTTCTCTTGGTTAGTCCTGCTATAGGCTTGTCAGTTTTGTTTATCTTTTCAAACACCAGTTCTTAGTTTTATTGATATTTTGTATTGTCTTTTTAGTTTCTATTTAATTTATTTCTGCTCTAATCTTATTTCCTTCCCTATGCTAACTTTGGGCTTCCTTTGTTCTTTTTTCTCCCTAGTTTCTTGAGGTGTAAGGTTATGTTGTTTGAGATTTTGTTTGTTTGTTTGTTTCTTGAGGTGGGCATTTATTGCCATGAGCCTTCCTGTTGGCACTGCTTTTACGGCATCTCAAATATTTTGATATGTTGTCTTTCCATTTTAACTTGTTTTAAGATTTTAAAAAAATCTCCCTTTAGATTTCTTCTTTGACTCATGGGTTGTTAAGGAGTGTGTTGTTTAATTTCCACACATTTGTGAATTTTCCAACTTTCCTCCTGTTATTGATCTCAGTTTCGTACTATTATAATTGAAAAATAAGCTTGGTATGATTTGAGTCTTCTTAAATTTGCTAAGACTTGTTTTGTGACCTATCATATGATCTATACTGAAGACTGTTCCATATACACTTGAGAATATGTGTATTCTGCTGCTATTGGATGCTGTATTCTGTATACATCTATTGGGTCTCTTTGATTTAAAGTATAGTTCAAGTTCAAAGTTTTGTTAATGATTTTCTGTCTGGGTGACCTATCTGTTGTTGACAATGGGGTATTGATGTCCTCTATTATTACTGTATTGCCTTTTTTCCCCCTTTCAGATCAGTTTTAGTAATTGCTTAACATATTTAGATGTTCTGATGTTGTGTGGATGTAGTGTAGATGATTTTTATATCCTCCTTATAAGTTGACTACTTTATCATTATAAAATGACCTTCATTGTTTCTTGTTACAGTTTTTGGTTTACAGTCTATTTTGTCTGATATATGTATAGCTATCCCTGCTCTGTTTTGATTTCCATGTGCATGGAATGTCTTTTTCTTTAATTTAAATTTTAGTTAGTTAACATACAGTGCAATTTGGTTTCAGGAGTAGAATTCAGTGATTCATCCTTACATACAACACCCATTGCTCATCACAAGTGCCCTCCTTAATACCCATCACTCATGGCTCCCACCCATCTTTCTCCATCAATCCTCATTTTGTTCTCTATTGTTAAGTCTTTTGTGGTTTTTTTTCCCTCTCTTCTCTTCCTTCCCTTCCTATATATTCATCTGTTTTGTTTTTTAAATTCCACAAATGTGTGAATTCATATAATATTTGTCTTTCTCTGATTGATTTATTTCACTTAGCATAATACATTCTAGCTCTGTCCACGATGCAAATGGCAAGATTTCATTCTTTTCATGGCTGAGTAATATTCCATTGTGTGTGTATAATATATCTATATACCTATATCTATATCTATCTATATCTATCTATATCTCTGTATATCACATCTTCTTTATCCACTTATGAGCCGATGGATATTTGGGTTCTCTCTTCATAGTTTGGCTATTGTTGATAATGCTGCTATAAACATTGGGGTGCATATATCCCTTCAAATCCACATTTTTGTATCCTTTGGGTAAATACCTAATAGTGCTTGTGTGTGTCCTTAAAGCTGAAACGAGTCTCTTGTAGGCAGATTTGAGTCTCTTGTAGGCCTGTAGTTGGGTCTTATTCTTATCCATTCAGTCACTCTATACCTCTTGTTTGAAGAATTTAATCTATTTACATTAAGATTAACTACTGATGGATAATGATTTATTAATGCTACCTTATTGTTTTTTGCCTGTTTTGTAGTTCCATTGTTCCTTTCTCCATCTCTAGTTGCCTTCCTTTGTGAATTGATGGTTTTCCATAGGGATATGCTTTGATTCCCTTCTCTTTAATTTTTGTATATGTTTGGAGTTTTTTGCTTATCTTATAGATAACACTATTTATACTAATGAAAGCTTAACTTTTATTGCATATAGAACTTGATGCTTTTACTCACCCTCCCTTTTTATGTTTTTGATGCCATAGTTTACTCCTTTTATAGTGTGTATTCATTAACAAGCTACTGTAGCTGTAGTTACTTTGAATACTCTTGTCCTTTAAACTTTACACTAGAGTTAAGAGATTAACACACCACAATATTACAGTATTAGAATATTCTGAATTTGACTGTATACTTGTCTTTACCAGTGTGCTGTATATTTCATGTTTTCATGTTACTACTTAGCATCCTTTCATTTCAGCTTGAAGATTTTTTTTAAGCATATCTTATAAGGTAGATCTAGTGGTGATGAACTCCTTCATCTTTTGTTTGTCTGGGAAAGTCTTTATTTCTTTATTTCTTTATTTCTTTATTTCTTAAGGACATTTTTGCTGGACAGCATATTCTTTTTTGGTGGTATTTTTCTTTCAGCACTTTGAATATATCAACTCAGTCTCTCCTGTCCTGTAAGGGTTCTGCTGAGAAATCCACTGATAGTCTAATAGGAGTTCCCTTTATAAATTACAGCTTATTTGCTCTTACTTCTTTTAAGATTCTTTGTCTTTGATATTTGATGGTTTTATTATAACATCTCTTGGAGAAGATTTAAGTTGAGTTTGTTTGGTGACCTATCAGTTTCAGGAATTGAACATTCAAATCTCTCCCCAGATTTAGAAAGTTCACAGTCATTATTTCTTTAAGTTTTCTGCCTCATTTTTTTCTCTCTTCTCCTTCCACAACTCAGTAATTCACAGATTATCTCTATTGATGGTATGAAACAGATCACATTTTATTCTTTTTTTCTTTGTTTGTTTGTTTGCCTCTAACTGGATAATTTCAAAAGTTCGGTGTTCTAATTCACAGCTTCTTTTTTTCTGGTTGATTCATTCTGCTGTTGTTTCTCTTTTACCTTTTTCACTTCATTAATTGTAACACAGTGAATTCAGCTCCAGAATTTCTGTTTGGTGTGTTTTTAAAAATTAGTTCTCATTTTGTGTATTGTTGATTTTGTTGAATTATCTCTATTTGCTTGTAGCTGATTGAGCTTCCTTCAAAAAATATTTTCTTTTCTTTTTTTTTTTATTGAGTTAGTTGCAGATTTCCATGTCTTTGGGGTTGGGATGATAATTGTGATTCTTTGGTAGTATTGTGGTTTCTTGATTTTTTGTGTTCCTTGAAGTCTTCTGATGCTGTCTTCACATTTGTGTTAGCAATCTAGCAGTCACCCCCTCCCGACTTTATTGTCTTTGGGAAATACCTTCTATCAGCCCTACCAAGGAAATCTGAGGCTTTCTCAGATATTCCATGGATATACCTGTTCCATTTTTATTGCTCCCTCTTGTGACAGAATTCTTAAGCTTTTATGCCTTCTCTTAATCTTGCTTTGTACCAAGGCAAGTGCTGACATCCCTTCTATAGCTTTCCTAAGGGTAAGGCTGAAGTTCAAGTTTGTGTTCTTTATGTGGCCCTCAGATTCAGGCTGTCTTCCCACATATGTTCACTAGCCATCTGCCATACCCTGGTCTATTGTAATTTGGAGCATGCACAGACAGGTGGGCACAGTGTGGGGATGTGTGTTGGTGAGGCGTTCAGGTGATTGGGGGTACAGGTGGGATAGTTGGGGTTATGTTTAGGTGAGGCATCTCCAGTGGTTCTTAGGTGGGTTTCTTTTTTTAAAAATTTTTTTTTTCAACGTTTATTTATTTTTGGGACAGAGAGAGACAGAGCATGAACGGGGGAGGGGCAGAGAGAGAGGGAGACACAGAATTGGAAACAGGCTCCAGGCTCTGAGCCATCAGCCCAGAGCCCGACGCAGGGCTCGAACTCACGGACCGCGAGATCGTGACCTGGTTGAAGTCAGACGCTTAACCGACTGCGCCACCCAGGCGCCCCTTAGGTGGGTTTCTTGATGGGGTTTGTGATGCAGTCAGTAGGTTCTATGTTCCTTTAATGCTGTCAGAGAGTCCTGTCTGCAGCTCTTCCAGCCTTTTTACCATCCCCAGTCATGCAGCTCATGACTCAACTCTCTGAATGGGGTGAGAGAGAAATGAGCTCTCTGACCACATAACATACAGTTAGGGTATCTGGGCCCTTACATGTTCTCACTTTCCTTTGTGGGAGAAATCACATGTCTAGAAGGTCTCACTTGGCATAGAGCTATGTGCCTCCTTGGGGGTGGTGGAATGACATGGGTAAAGTAAGACTTTTTCTCTAGCCCTCCCAATGCATCAAAACTCATAATTTTTTTGCTCTGTGTATTGAAACTTCATTACTGGAAACATGGACTTCCATAAAAGCTCTCTCTTCCTTAAATGATTGTCTTAAAGAGTGTTCTCCATGGGCCCCTGGACCATGGCAGAGAGGGGCTGAAGCCACTGCAAGGGCCACAACCAGGACCAAGGTCTATCTGTCTAATTACTTCTCTTGAGTCCCTTGGCATATAGTGCTGGATTCTACAGCTCCCAAAAGATACTTCTGTCTGTGGGTGGATGCCAAATTGTTGTTGAGGAGGAATACAATAAGGGACTTCTCATTTAGCCATGTTGCTTATGTCATTCACTCAAGAATGAATTTAAGTTCTAGGTATAGAAGAGTGAGCCAAAATATATTCATTCTTCCTTCTTAGAGCCTATGAGTTGAGGAATTTGTGAGCTTAATTGAGAAGGCAGCTGTGAATTAAATAATTATGAAACTGTGTATGAAGTTTTAAATGTGACAAGGGCTGTGAAATAAAGCAATATAGTGTTATAACTTTGAGTTAATTTGTCAGTCTGAAAGAACAGGAAAGTTTTCTTGACGAGATAACATCACAGCTAGATCTCAAAAATAAGAAGTTAGCTAAGGGAAAAAGGGGAGAGAGGAGAGATTTCATCATCACATGGAGAGGAAGACATGCAAAAGTACTGTGTCAGCAGGGAGCAAGGAGCTTCTGAGAAACAGAGTTCAGGTGTGATTGGAGCCCAGAGGATGAGAGAGAAGAGTGATGTGTGTTGAAGCTGGAGACACTTGTAGAAGTCTGAATACATAGGGCCTTTTAGACTATGTTACAGATTTTGGTTTTTGTTTGTTTTTGTTTTGAAAGCACTGAAGGTTTTAAGAAGGATATTGTTGGTGATGAGTATGTTTTCATTTTGACTGGTTACAGTATGAAGAAGATAAGAGGGGTAGGAGTGGGTACTGAGACCTAAGGAAGGAGGCTGCTCCAGTGGGTCAGGTGAGGGATGATGGCATCTTGGGTTAGGGGGATAGCTTTGGAGAAGGCAAGAAGTTCATAGCTTTGAGAAACTAAAATCAATATATGTTAGCCATGATTATTGTTATCACTATGGTTCTTCTGCCATATGATCGGATCATTGACATCCTTTTGAGTTTGAGGCAATAGTTTTTCTTTTGTTTTATTTTGTTTGAGAAAATCTTGATTACAGTGGGAAACCCTGTATGCTTAGTCCGTGATAACCATCACCTTTGAAGGAAGGTCTTCACCCAGTCCAATGAGACCATCTGGTAGACTCTGAGAGTTCCAGTAGCAGATCTCAAATTGCATCTAATACCTCATTTTTTTTGTGGATGCTGGGTTTTCCAACGGGAACAGTGGGTTTCTGATAGGGAGGACCCAGAATTAGGCTATTAACCTACATAACCATCTGTTCTCCTAACCTTGACATGGTTTGACATCTAGGCTCCCTATCATTGTTGGCAAAAAGGTATGGATCTTAAATTTCTCATTTTTTCCTGTGTTACTCGAAGAGTACAAAATTTTATATTCTCTCTAATTAACTTGAACCTAAAACTCCTCTAGAAAAATTAAATCTACTAAAAAATTGTATTCCATAGAATGCAATCTGGTATGTAGCAATAAGCTATCCTCTATTCTTGAATACTTGACTCTTTTGAATTCTTATTTTTTATTCCTGACGGTATGTGAACTTGAGCTCATATTTTTTTCCTTCTTGTACTCAAGTTTTTTGTAATAAAATAGATGAGGGTAGAAGTATTTAGATATTTGCAAGGATATTTTGAGATTAAAACAATATATTTGTTTTCACAAACATTTGAGTACCAATTATTTATTCAACAAGTATTTATTCAGCATATACTGTAACTGCTTAATGAAGAAAACACAAAGAGCAAAAATAGACCTACTCCTGTGGTACTTGCATTCTGATTGGGATGAGTAGGGGTGGCGTTTAGACTGCAATACAATTCTGGGCCTTACGTGTAAGAGAAACACACTTTGACCCTATCTGGCACATCTCTCCACACTGGAGTCAAGGAGTCTGAACGTCCAAGGGAAATTGTTCACTTGCCCATATTTCAAGATTGTAACCCAGATAACGGGCACTTTGAATTCACTGCCCAGACCACCTTGACCCTACTTCTGGAGCATGCGTTAGTCTACACCTGGGTCCATTCTTTTAAAGGCAGAGGATTATGACACTGTTGTGCTCCCATGTGGTCAGGGCATGGGGAAAAGGAACTGTAGATGGGACATGGATGAATGGGTCGGTGTATCTCATATATGAACGTGAGGCTCTTCTGTGGGTGAGACAATGCCAAGAAGTGGGAAGGGAAAGAGGTCAGATCATGGGCCAAGGTTTGTGCCATCCCCCCCTTTCCCAGACTGTCATATTCTAGTACAGAGCATCAAGGAATCCAAGAATTCTAAATTTGAACTTGACCTTTCATTATTAAACTATTTTTCTCAAACTAAGAACATATATTTTATTTAGTAGCATTATAGTTTGATTTTATAACCTCTAAATATTTAAACATACATTAATGGGCATTGCAAATCTTAGGCATGGGCTTGTTAAATAGATGGCTAATCAATAGGTAAGCAAATACTTTAAGAGAATCATTTTAGACAGTGATAAATGTATGACTAAAATATGATAGGGAGATAAAATAGTGACTACCAGGAGTAGCAGCTCCATTTGATTGGTTATTGACAGTAGTCCTCTTTGAGCATGTGACAGAGAATTGAGGTGAATAAGAAGGGACTCATTAAAAAGATCTTGGGGCTGGTCATTCTGTCAAATGAAAAAGTAGATACAAAGACCCAAAGGAAGAAAATACTTGGTAAAACCAAGGAATACAAAGAAGGCTGGTGCGTAGGTGTGTAGTGACCCTGAGTAAATAGTATGAGTTGGCATTAGAGAGGTCTGCAGGGGTTAGATCCTATTGGGCTTTGAAGATCACAGTTTTAATTATAGATCAATTCCAATTGCTATGAAAGCTTTAAAACATTTTGCACAGGGGAGCAGCATCATCTAAGTTTTATAATGATAGATCTAGCCACTGAGTTGTGGCAGAATCATAGAGGCAGGAATGGAAGCAGGAAAACCGTTAATAAAAAGCTATTGCAATGGTCCAAGTTAATGCTGATGGTGGCTTAGATTACATTTCAGACCCCATACTAAGTGTTCAGTGTGGAAATACTCCAGCTGAACATGTACTTAGAACTATTGTTTTGGGTTCTGTGGAAACTTCTGATGACTAATCAGTTGTTGAATTCCTTTTGTGACAGTTCCTTTTGAGAGATTGCTCAGCAAACTATTCTTTCAGAAGTCTTCCTCTTTCAGGCAGAACTTCTGTGATACTGAGCATCAGGATATCAAACTGAATTATTTTAAACACCATTTTAAGATGAAATGTAAGGAACTGCAGTGGAGCCTTAGACTGGATTCTGTGAGTGACCCATGCATTAATAGCTGACAGTGGAAAATGATTAGTAAGGAACAAGAAAGAATATGAGGAATTGGGATAGTTAAACTCACTCCAATTTCATATCAGATGGCATTAGAGCTGAAGTACATGGCTTATTAATAAAACTGATGTAACATGTGAGACCTTTCAATAATGAATGACTAAGCAATGTTTTTATGTTACGCTATTGAGTCATTAAAATATATAGCAGAGTTTACAAAGTCTAGAATGTTCAGTTTATCCAACAAATATTTTCTGAAGGTTTACTGTGTGCAGACACTAGACCAGGGAATACAAAGAATGTTCTAGGTCTTGACATCCAAAAGGCCACAGTTTGGTAAAGTCTTTGATTTTTAAATCTTTCTAACCTACTCTTTCCATTTTTGGAAAACTGAGTATTTTTAAAACTTTCCTCTCAATTTCTTGATATTATCTTCCAATCGCTTAATTTCAGAAAGAGGAGTCTTTGTGAATTTTACTAGTCTTTTCCTTAACATAGGCCCATTTCTGTTGATGTCTTCTTCCATAGTTAGTGAAACGTTAGTCCTCTATTCCTTGTCCTGAGAGTAAATTACTCCGATTTTTTAAATGTTCTGATCCCCATGAAATGCAATCAATGTGCCTTTTGCTTTTCTTTTGTCCAAAGTAGCCAGTTACCATTAAAGTAGATTTTGATTCTGTGATTAGATGGCAAAGCTCTTTCTCACACAAGAGGAATGATGTCTGCCACGGTAGGTGTCATTTTAAAATAACAAAGCACATTTTTTGCACAATATCCATTCCATTGTGCTTATGATATCCCTGTTAGAAACTGTGATTCTGATTGCTCTGAAATAAAATTTTTTGAAGTCATTTTTTTACTTGACTTTTTTAGACTTCCACAAAATTTGCATTTGTGCATCGCTTTTACAAAAGCAACTTCCTGAAGCCTACAATGTCACTAATAATGGTAATTAAGACTTATCCAATGTGTATTACTATGCCAGTGAAGGGATTTACAGACACGATTTTCTGTAATCTCTGTGACAGCCTATAATATAACATAGGTTTTGTAAAATCTGCTTTTTACAAAACTGGCATTGTTTGTTTACTCCCTTGTTAAAAAAGTCCCCCCTAGAATATAAACTCTAGGGAGTTAGGGATAATATCTTCCATTTCTCTCTTGTATTCTAGTGGCTTCCATTATGCCTGATCTATATAGATAATGCTCAATATATAGGGAACTACTTTTCTAAATGCATGACACTCTGAGATTAAGTGGCTTGCCTAAAATCACACAACTCATGTAATACTCTCTTACTCCAAAGACTATGTTCTTTAGTGAGCTTAATACAGTTTCAAGGAGGAGTTAGTTGCCTTCCTGGGTTAGTTATTAGGAATTCCTCATGCCATTTAGATTTATCTAATAATGGTACAGCTAAAAGATCTGCTACACTTTGTATTAGGTCATTTGGGAAAATTTTATTCTCATATAAATAGCATCAGACTCCTAGTAAACATAAATAGCTTTTCCTTCTTAATGTAGTAACACTTTCTCATCATGGTACAAGTTAGTCCTAAAGGAAGTAACTGAACTAAATGAATGTAAAACTCTTTCTCAGATTACCCACATAAAATTAAGTTTTTCTCATGATGTCTGATTAAAGTCCTCCTATTCCACCCTCAGTGAGTTTAGAAATAGCAAATTGTCCTTTCCAGGGAAATTATTAATCTTGACATCATTGTTCTAATAGCAAACTTTAGGTTGATTTTACATTTCCTGCTCAAGCGAGTTCTGGCTTCTCTTCTGGGCATTTAAGGTGCTTCCTTTCCTCACACTTTTCTAAACCTTGAAATCCAATTATATCTTCTGGTCTCACTCCCAGAAAATTCTACTGATACTCTGTAATGCAGAGACACTGGAGAGCCGGCTCTATTTTTTAACATACTTTGGGACCCTCCTCATCCGTACCTGGGTATGTGCTGATATTACCACCTCCATGTTTTTCTCTCACATCTCTGTTTTTCTGAAGCTTGCTCTCTTTTTTGGCAGAACAGGGGCAACCTCTCCTTTTAAAACTTATGTCTCCTTTAAGGCTGTCTCCTGTGGACTAGAACTGTGGTGTATAATATACCTCATAATATGGGCCTTTTGTAATAGAGAGTGGGTCCCAGTCTCTTTCAGGGGCCAAAGCAATGCCCACTTCATGATGTCAACAGAAGGGACGTGGCTGAGGGTTCTTTTCCTCCTCTCATTTCTTGCCTCACTTTGCTCTTTCCCTGAGACCACACTCTATCCTGAAGCGACAGGATCCTGAATATCATGTGAGAAGGATTTAGATTTTTTTTTGATTGTAGCCCTTCCATAAAAACCAAAATTTCTCTTGCTAATATTGAATACCCCTTTACTTTGCCCTAATAAAGACCTTCCTCCATGAAAGTGTTAGGGGGAAGAAACAAGATGAATATTTCAAATATAAACCCTGGGTTTATTCTTATGCATGGAAGCGTGTTGATACAACCCATTAACCATAGAAAATGGTGCATGCAAGTCTTAATTTTTTATTAAAAACTTTGTTGCTCCTTCTTGAGTAACCACAGATTCCTCTTATTTTTGTCTGATAGTTTTCTCTGTTTTTCAACCCCTTGATCATTTTGTCTCTTCTACTTTACTGGGGGTCCCAGTACCATACTGAGGAGGTACTACTGAGTCGTCTCCCCATGGGGGGGGGAAGACACTTTAAGTTTTCGGTATTCCTTTGAGTGAAACATAAAGGCAAACGTTTCTTTAGATAATGCACAGTATATCACAAAATAATTTTGATGAAAGATCCAGAATGTAAAGTTCATGAAAACAAATGTGCATGTGGGCGGGACTTTGTTACCTCATTATGGAATTCCCAGTACTTAAGTGCTCAGGAAATATTTGTTAAAAATATAAATAAATAAATGTGTCATTATTCTAAGAAGGTCTCTGCCCCTCCCTTGGATTACCAGTACTTAACTGACGATGAACATGTAGGGGATGAAAAGCAAGGATGTCTGGGAAAAGGAAGGAAATTCTCATTCTGCAGCAAATACAAAGGAGAGGCATTGACATTTTAATGTTTCTTTGGTATTGCCAAATTCTTCCTCTGTTAAGAACCTCTCTTATTATTCCTTCAAATGGAGCATGAGAAATTTCACCTGGCACAATGTCATTCTGAAAAGCTTTACTTTTTGAGTATAAGGAACTCAGGCCTTGTCTTCTGCTTTTCTGAGTGTAAATTTAGTAGTCTAGTATGAGCAGCACGCCAGAAATGTACCTGTGGGCACTTTGGACCTCCTGATCACCATCTTTGGTTACTTTTTCACTCAGAGGACTTTTAGTAAGCTTTTCCTCTTTTATGACAAGGTCCATGAAACTTTTCTCTTTGGCCTTCTTGAGAATCATACTAGAGTGTTTTGCAAATGTAAAGCATTTCTGACATTTTTGGCATTATATAATTTGAGTTTTTTTGGGTTCAATTGAATTTCCCTGCCTGGCTCTGCTCTAAAGCCATTGCTCAGACTGTTTTAATGACAAAGTGTATTGTGCCCATTTGTCTCATGACAAGAAGGGGAGCTTTCAAATTGTTCTTAGCATATGTAGAGAGAAGCGGGAGGTTGGCCTGTACCAGGAGAAGTTAAAATCAACCAATGCATCTAATTTCCCACCTACATCTTTGGAGAGCTTTTGCCAATTTTCCTACAACATTTACCTACTACTTACTTTTCGTTGAAGCTGTTACAGAGCTGGGTTGCAGCTAAAATATTCTTCCAAGAAACAATGTCTGATCCCATTCCATTCTTGTCTCCTCCAAATCTTACTGTCTGTTCCATCCTGTAACTTTTGCTGTATTCTGGGCTTAAATTTGAGATAATTTCTGTTTATGTCTTATCTTCCCTATTATGTTTAAGCTATGGGGTATAATTCTTTCATAGTTTTAGAATTTCTACATGTATATATATGTGTGTGTTGAGGGCCGACTAAATATTTTTCCTGGACCTAATTTGGATGACTAAGCACACTAGTGGATGCAGGGCTAGAAGTTGGTAGATAGGCCATGAGCAGGGAAATCTTATGTGACACTATAAATTTGCCAGGGTTGGATATCTGACACTATTAGTCCAGGGGCTATGACTCAAAGAATGACTTCATGTAAACTCAGGACCTCTCCCTGTTTCAAAGCTAGTGGGGGTTTTATAATATTGTTTATCCTGCTTTTTCTCTGAAAGCACAAAGTTTGTGGCATGTGTGTATATGTATATGTGTGTGTTGTGTTTAAGGATTCAAAACAGAAGTGGGACTCACAGGTGGCTATAACCAACAACCGTTAGGGGCTCTTTCTGAACAGACTGTGTGAATGGTTCTAGAACTTTACTCTGGTGCTTCAGTTCAAATTAAAGGCATGATCTTATCATAGCCCAGAAGGACTTCTGCCATTGGGTCCTTATTTTCTGCCTCACCTCTACCTTGGACCAGTCTTCCTCCTATACACCATACCATCAAAATACTGGCTTTCTTCTGCTCCTGGGCACTTGAGGTTATCTCCCACTCTGGGTCTTGCCACAAGCTAGAGAGCTTTTGCAGTTCTGCTCTGCCTTCTGATTGTGTTTTTTCTAGTTTTTTTCCTCATGTCTTTTAGATCTCAGGTCAAACTTTCTTCCTTAGGGAGGATGTCCTTGCCACCGCAATCTAAATGATACAAATTTGGTTCCACCTATTACTCCCATTTATGGTTTTTTCCTTTCTTTTACATTCTCACAATTTATAGAACCATGCCAAGATAACAGCCTCAGTAAGAGCAAGAACTAAGGTTTACTGCTATATTGACAATGCCCTGCCTGATGTGTGGTACTTAGTAAATCTAAGTAAATACATATATACATATATATACATATGTATATATGTATATATGTATTTACTGAGATATATATTGATGTATGAACTGCTCAGGAAAACTAAGAAAAGGGTGTGGCCAGAAGAAGGTTTTTGTTGTTGTTGTTGTTGTTGTTGTTAGTAGAAAACTTAAATGATGCGTCTAAAAGAAATTTATGCAGAGTTTTCTCTTTTATAAGCATCAATATGGGGCTCCTGGGTGGCTCATTTGGTTAAGTGTCTGCTTTAAGCTTAGGTCATGATCTCACGGTTCATGGATTCAAGCCCCGCGTTGGGCCCTGCACTGTCAACACAAAGCCTGCTTCAGATCCTCTGTCTCCCTCTCTCTCTGCCCCTCCCCTGCTCTCTCTCTCTCTCAAAAATCAAATAAACATTTAAAAAAGTTTATTATAAGCACCAATATGTGTTCTTTTCAGAGAATGGGTGGTAATTTAAAAATGATAAAAGAGTCTTTAGGTTTTCTACATCCTGCTTATTCACTTTGTTTGGTATGCTATCCCTGCCACTGTCACCTCTCTTTCTACTCCCTCGTCACATAATTCATTTTTGAATTAGGTAACTTCCATTTAGTTCCCAGATCACAGTTGAAACTTGCTTCCTCAGGGAGACATTTCATGATCTCTAAATTAGGCTAAATCCCTTGCTATTTGCTCTTAAAGCACTCTTCCTTTCTCCTTTCATAAAATTCCTCACATTTCTTTCACTCAGTATTAAATAAACATCTATGTGCCATAAAGGATTGACTCATCAGGTTTAGGATGTTTAGAACTTGCACTTTCCAAAAACATGATTGTCCCTTGACTGGCTCCTGGGAGATAACATCTAAGCCCTAGAAATATCCTGCCTATTAAGAGCATGTTTGTGTATACCTGGGACGTTGGGCCACAGCAGATGGTTTTTGCTAACAATGTGATTTTTGGTGGGTCCTTGAGCAATGGTGTATTATATTGACCTTCAAAAAAGAAGCTGGGGACTGAGCAACCAGTATCGGTTACATGGGTGTTTCATGCTTATGTGATTTGCCTCCGATAAAAACCCTGGACAACAGTCTGGCAACCCTTCCCTTCACAGGGAAGGTGAGCTTCCCTAATTGACAATATTTAATGCCTGTTGTCACACATAATTGGTAGAAGAATTCAGTGCTGTCTGTATAGCTTAGGCCTTCAACCATAGGTGCTTTTTTCTATTTGTCCCTCATAAGACTATGAAGTAGGTAATGTTGGTGTAAAATTTTGAACATTTTGAAAATCAAAATGATTTTGATGATTTTGGGTGATTACATAATGCCATAATAGTAACAAAGTGAATTAGACGATGAGAGGTAAGATTATCCATTGTGAAATATCATGTGTGAGTGCCTGTAAATTTAGATTTCTGTGTTCATGTAAGTGCCTTGGTATTTATGAAAGATTTTTTTCTTTAGTTCATCTAGTAAACTAAGAAAAGCTTTATCTTCACAATTGTGTAGGTGTAAGAGTCTTGATAAATTGAAGTCTTGGCAAAGTGAAGGTAGACTTTGACCAACAAAAAAATCTTAACAACTCCTTCTAAAACTCAGCCTTCTCACACCAAACTCAGTCTTGCTTAAAAACCTTAACACTGTCTACAGGACCTCATGTGGTGATGGCTTTCCCCAGTTTCTTCATTCTCACTGACCTTTCTTAATCATGTCTCCCTTCCATGCTTGCGCCAACCACACCCTCGTCCATATTCCTCCATGTGATCTTTCTGTCCTTCCACCAATTCCTATTTGTCTTAGTTACCTCAATTGCATCCTTTATTTCTGCTTGAATGACATTTCCTCTTGGAATATTTTCCAGATGTCTACATTAAACTAGGCCTCTCTATCTTAAGCCCTGATAGGGCTCAATATCTTTCCTTCATAAGACTTATCACAACATTACATTCATTTGTTTGTGTGATATTTTAATTAATTACTGATTTCTGTGTAATCTAACCTTTGAAGGAGAGGAGCTGTGTCTTTTTGTCCTTTCTGTATATGACATCCTTAATATCTAAAGTAGAGTATATTATATAGCAGTACTTAATATATATTTGTTAATTGAATTAATAAATCTAACACGTTAACCTTATGGTTCAAAAGTAATAGGCTGAGAATTTAAGTCAAAAAGTTGTGGCTTCAAATATAGCCTCCTCCTGCGTTAGATATGCATCTTCTTTGAACCTTCATTTACAAAATGGGGATATTAACATATTAAAATATTGAAATACATAAAATAAATAAAAATCATTCAGCCTTGTTCTTAGCATATTATAGAAGGGCGAAATATAACTTATGTTTTTATTAAAAAAAATTTTTAACGTTATTCATTTTTTGAGAAACAGAGACAGAACACAGCAGGGGAGGGGCAGAGAGGGAGGGGGACACAGAATCTGAAGCAGGCTCCAGACTCTGAGCTGACAGCACAGAGCCTGACATGGGGCTCGAACTCACCAACCACAAGATCATGACCTGAGCTGAAGTCAGACGCTTAACAGACTGAGCCACCCAGGTGCCCCTTAACTTATTTTTATTTTTACTGTTATTAAAAAATGAAAAATGGCATTAGCAAACTGGTATAGAATAGATAATAAGTACAGTAATGTTAATGATGCTGCTATTATTGCCCTTGACCTCAAATAGTAGGTGTAAAAAGGGAATATGTATTTTTCAGACATACGTCAAAATGTTTTTTTCCATTTTATTTCCAATAAAAAAAATGCTATTATTCTTTTCATTCTGAGAAGAGGAGAAAAATATAATTTGAAATACCATATGGATGGTGATTAGTAGAACCTGGAGTAGAGTAAGGTCTTCTGGGATGGCCAGACCACTGCGCATTCTGTTCTTTATTTTCTTTCATGTGAATGACACCTCTACACTTTAAGTCCATAAAGGGTATAAGAAAGGCAGCTAATTTGACCTTTGAAAACAAATTATAATGTTATAAAGGCTGCATAAATTGCCCATGTTTCAAATGATATTATTTTCTCACAAGTATTAAACAGAATGATAGTCCCTGGTGGAGTTATAGATTTACTAAGAGTAGGTATATAAAATCTTAGACTAACACTAATGGGTATGAGCAAATGAGTAAAAAAGGCCTAAAATATTTAGCAAGAAGTTCAGGACACTTAATTATAATATGTGATTTTACAGCCAGAAAATTGATGGATATTTGAGTTTTTGTGCTAAGAATATTAGGAAAAGAAAAACAGTCTGGAGATTAAAGAGAAAGTGTTGTTTCTATTGATGGGCCAAGCTACATTGCAATAGAAATGCCATTAAGGTTTTCATTTGTCACAACTTTGCAGAAAGATAGTTTCTTAGATGTTTATCAATGTACCAAATAGTCTCTAAGCAATAATTTGTCATAGCTGGATATTTTTGGCCTCCAAAGTTAATGGCCTCCAAAACTAATTTATAGTTAATGTCATACCAAATATTTTTTGAATGTTTATTTTTAAGAGAGAGAGAGAGAGAGAGAGCGCGTGTGTGTGTGCAAGTTGGGGAAGGAGGGAGGGCAGAGAGAGAGTGAGAGACAGAGGACCCTAAGTGGGCTCTGTGCTGACAGCAGAAAGCCCAGTGCAGGGCTTGAAATCACAAAATGTGAGACCATGACCTGAGCTGAAGTCAGACACTTAACCAACTGAGTCACCCAGGTGCCCCTAGTAAATATTTTAATTACAAGTAAAGACAATGTAAATTAAGGCATCAAGGGCTAAGTTGAGCCACTGGCATGGGTTGTTTTTGAGAGGATCACATTGATCAGGAAGTTCAGGAAAAGAAAAAAATCATCAATAATTTGTACAAAAGGTAGCTTTTAGAAATTGATCACTTCCAATGGATAGTCAGATGGCCATACCAGTAGCCTTCTATTGGGTCAGCATGGTTAGGAGTGGTGAGTAGAGTAATTCTGAGATTACCATGAAATGAACTAATTTAGCCTGGGTTTCCACACAGCAGTCAAGAGAGATTAAGTCCCCTGCATTTTCTCTTTGTATTTCTGCTATTGAGGAACACGTTCCTGCAGGCATTCCAGCTTGGGGCATCAGAGAACCCTGGACAAGAAGCAGGAGGGTCCCTGTCCAGTCTGGAGGTGAGGGGCTGTGGTCACATCCATGTCTGTAAGTGAGGTGAGACAGATAGGATTTGAAGAGATGCTCATGTCTGATTCTGATCCAACAGTAATTTGTGGAAAGAAACAAGTAGTTCTTCTGTGGCTTAATGACAATTTGCCATGGAAAAGAATGTCTGCCAGCCTTTGACGCCAGAGTAGAAAGGTAAGCTTTGTATTATAAATTGAGGGACTGCTTTGTTTCTAGAATTTATTGACTATGCTTTTGAAATCTATGCAAAAGATTATGTGTTGCCTGAAATGAGCTAAAAATTAAATTGTTGAAAACATTCTCTTATGTATTTAAACCAGTAAATACAATGAATTTAGAATTTTTGGCAGGTATTAGGGAGAGCTTTAAAATAGAAAAAAAAACAAACCTAAACTCATATAAATAGGCTAATTCCTGATTCTCATACATCAGAATTCTGATTACAGGGCCCAGAAACTTGGCAAAGACTAGCTTAAATAATTAAGGGAAATATGTTGTATCATACATTTGAGAAGTCCAAGATGTGGGAGTGATTTGGCCACATTTTGGTCCAGGGGCTCAACTAACGTCATTAGCATTTTTCTTTTCCTTCCTCCATCTCTGTTTGATGCCTTCTGTGTATTGGCCACATTCTCTGATTTTCCAATAGTCTTTCTTTATGCACTCAGGGAAAATGATAGCCAGAAGCTCTAGCTTCATTTTGGCCTTCACGGTTCTGTACATACAAGCTTTACTTTATTCTTGGTAAAACAGAATGTTTGCTATCAAGGCTGGATGAGTAAGTCCAGCTGCCACTTAGTATCTACCCATAAAAATAAAATTCTCCCACCCAGTGTTCGCACGTTGAACATAAGAACTCTCCTTTCATGTTGCTCTGGACTGACCCCTATTGAAGCATGATGATTGACAGACCTGGGTCACAAGAACACTCTTGAGTTTGCAATTTCATGAAAACCACATGGACTAAGGATGGGTTGTTAAAATAAGACAATGTATGTCTATTACAGAGGTTGTGCTTTAAGTTTCGATATACTAGAAGAGAAAATGCAGAAAATGCATGCCTAGTGAGTATGCTTTTGACTGATTAATGGAAAATAATAAGCTAAGTACACTTTAGAATAGACATGAAATTATATACTGAACTAACCAAGTCTGTGAGTGCTATATTAGGAATACTTCCTAGAGTATCATTGAATATCATAAAAATCTTAGGTGTTGATATACACAGAGAAACTACACTACTGCCTTCATTTTATAGAGAAGAAAAACTGAGATTCAGAGAAAAGAAGTAACTTTCTCAAAGATACATTTAAGATGTCTTTGGGATATCTGTTGAGGAAGGATGGCAAAGCCATGATGGTAGGAGTCAGTAAGCAAATTTGTGGAAGTGAGTGAGATTAACTTTGCATTTCATGAGGCTCATAAAACGGGGAGGGACTAATTAATAAAGAATATACTTGATGCTTTAAAGGTACAAAACATCAGTATTAAAGTTTTAAAAATAAATTTGGTTCAGATAATGTTTTTCTCATCATAAAAACAGTAAAGACATTCTGTAGAAAGTTAGAAAATTCTGAATACTCGAACAAACAAAAATGAGAGAAAACTACCACTGATCCCAGATTGTTATTTTTTTATTTTTTTATTTTTTTTATTTTTTTTTATTTTTTATAATATATGAAATTTATTGTCCAAATTGGTTTCCATAAAACACCCAGTGCTCATCCCAAAAGGTGCCCTCCTCAATACCCATCACCCACCCTCTCCTCCCTCCCACCCCCCATCAACCCTCAGTTTGTTCTCAGTTTTTAACAGTCTCTTATGCTTTGGCTCTCTCCCACTCTAACCTCTTTTTTTTTTTTTTCCTTCCCCTCCCCCATGGGTTTCTGTTAAGTTTCACAGCATCCACATAAGAGTGAAACCATATGGTATCTGTCTTTCTCTGTATGGCTTATTTCACTTAGCATCACACTCTCCAGTTCCATCCACGTTGCTACAAAAGGCCATATTTCATTTTTTCTCATTGCCACGTAGTATTCCATTGTGTATATAAACCACAATTTCTTTATCCATTCATCAGTTGATGGACATTTAGGCTCTTTCCACAATTTGGCTATTGTTGAGAGTGCTGCTATGAACATTGGGGTACAAGTGCCCCTATGCATCAGTACTCCTGTATCCCTTGGATATTTCCTAGCAGTGCTATTGCTGGGTCATAGGGTAGGTCTATTTTTAATTTTCTGAGGAACCTCCACACTGCTTTCCAGAGCGGCTGCACCACTTTACATTCCCACCAACAGTGCAAGAGGGTTCCCGTTTCTCCACATCCTCGCCAGCATCTATAGTCTCCTGATTTGTTCATTTTGGCCACTCTGGCGTGAGGTGATACCTGAGTGTGGTTTTGATTTGTATTTCCCTGATAAGGAGCGACACTGAACATCTTTTCATGTGCCTGTTGGCCATCCGTATGTCTTCTTTAGAGAAGTGTCTATTCATGTTTTCTGCCCATTTCTTCACTGGGTTATTTGTTTTTCGGGTGTGGAGTTTGGTGAGCTCTTTATAGATTCTGGATACTAGCCCTTTGTCCGATATGTCATTTGCAAATATCTTTTCCCATTCCGTTGGTTGCCTTTTAGTTTTGTTGGTTGTTTCCTTTTCTGTGCAGAAGCTTTTTATCTTCATAAGGTCCCAGTAATTCACTTTTGCTTTTAATTCCCTTGCCTTTGGGGATGTGTCGAGTAAGAGATTGCTACGGCTGAGGTCAGAGAGGTCTTTTCCTGCTTTCTCCTCTAAGGTTTTGATGGTTTCCTGTCTCACATTCAGGTCCTTTATCCATTTTGAGTTTATTTTTGGGAATGGGGTGAGAAAGTGGTCTAGTTTCAACCTTCTGCATGTTGCTGTCCAGTTCTCCCAGCACCATTTGTTAAAGAGGCTGTCTTTTTTCCATTGGATGTTCTTTCCTGCTTTGTCAAAGATGAGTTGGCCATACGTTTGTGGGTCTAGTTCTGGGGTTTCTATTCTATTCCATTGGTCTATGTGTCTGTTTTTGTGCCAATACCATGCTGTCTTGATGATGACAGCTTTGTAGTAGAGGCTAAAGTCTGGGATTGTGATGCCTCCTGCTTTGGTCTTCTTCTTCAAAATTCCTTTGGCTATTCGGGGCCTTTTGTGGTTCCATATGAATTTTAGGATTGCTTGTTCTAGTTTCGAGAAGAATGCTGGTGCAATTTTGATTGGGATTGCATTGAATGTGTAGATAGCTTTGGGTAGTATTGACATTTTGACAATATTTATTCTTCCAATCCATGAGCAAGGAATGTCTTTCCATTTCTTTAAATCTTCTTCAATTACCTTCATAAGCTTTCTATAGTTTTCAGCATACAGATCTTTTACATCTTTGGTTAGATTTATTCCTAGGTATTTTATGCTTCTTGGTGCAATTGTGAATGGGATCAGTTTCTTTATTTGTCTTTCTGTTGCTTCATTGTTAGTGTATAAGAATGCAACTGATTTCTGTACATTGATTTTGTATCCTGCAACTTTGCTGAATTCATGTATCAGTTCTAGCAGACTTTTGGTGGAGTCTATCGGATTTTCCATGTATAATATCATGTCATCTGCAAAAAGTGAAAGCTTAACTTCATCTTTGCCAATTTTGATGCCTTTGATTTCCTTTTGTTGTCTGATTGCTGATGCTAGAACTTCCAGCACTATGTTAAACAACAGCGGTGAGAGTGGGCATCCCTGTCGTGTTCCTGATCTCAGGGATAAAGCTCTCAGTGTTTCCCCATTGAGGATGATGTTAGCTGTGGGCTTTTCATAAATGGCTTTTATGATCTTTAAGTATGTTCCTTCTATCCCGACTTTCTCAAGGGTTTTTATTAAGAAAGGGTGCTGGATTTTGTCAAAGGCCTTTTCTGCATCGATTGACAGGATTATATGGTTCTTCTCTTTTTTTTTTATGTTAATGTGATGTATCACGTTGATTGATTTGCGAATGTTGAACCAGCCCTGCATCCCAGGAATGAATCCCACTTGATCATGGTGAATAATTCTTTTTATATGCCGTTGAATTCGATTTGCTAGTATCTTATTGAGAATTTTTGCATCCATATTCATCAGGGATATTGGCCTGTAGTTCTCTTTTTTTACTGGGTCTCTGTCTGGTTTAGGAATCAAAGTAATACTGGCTTCATAGAATGAGTCTGGAAGTTTTCCTTCCCTTTCTATTTCTTGGAATAGCTTGAGAAGGATAGGTATTATCTCTGCTTTAAACGTCTGGTAGAACTCCCCTGGGAAGCCATCTGGTCCTGGACTCTTATTTGTTGGGAGATTTTTAATAACCGATTCAATTTCTTCGCTGGTTATGGGTCTGTTCAAGCTTTCTATTTCCTCCTGGTTGAGTTTTGGAAGAGTGTGGGTGTTTAGGAATTTGTCCATTTCTTCCAGGTTGTCCAATTTGTTGGCATATAATTTTTCATAGTATTCCCTGATAATTGTTTGTATCTCTGAGGGATTGGTTGTAATAATTCCATTTTCATTCATGATTTTATCTATTTGGGTCATCTCCCTTTTCTTTTTGAGAAGCCTGGCTAGAGGTTTGTCAATTTTGTTTATTTTTTCAAAAAACCAACTCTTGGTTTCGTTGATCTGCTCTACAGTTCTTTTAGACTCTATATTGTTTATTTCTGCTCTGATCTTTATTATTTCTCTTCTTCTGCTGGGTTTAGGCTGCCTTTGCTGTTCTGCTTCCATTTCCTTTAGGTGTGCTGTTAGATTTTGTATTTGGGATTTTTCTTGTTTCTTGAGATAGGCCTGGATTGCAATGTATTTTCCTCTCAGGACTGCCTTCGCTGCGTCCCAAAGCGTTTGGATTGTTGTATTTTCATTTTCGTTTGTTTCCATATATTTTTTTATTTCTTCTCTAATTGCCTGGTTGACCCACTCATTCGTTAGTAGGGTGCTCTTTAACCTCCATGCTTTTGGAGGTTTTCCAGACTTTTTTCTGTGGTTGATTTCAAGCTTCATAGCATTGTGGTCTGAAAGTATGCATGGTATAATTTCAATTCTTGTAAACTTATGAAGGGCTGTTTTGTGACCCAGTATATGATCTGTCTTGGAGAATGTTCCAGGTGCACTCGAGAAGAAAGTCTATTCTGTTGCTTTGGGATGCATAGTTCTAAATATATCTGTCAAGTCCATCTGATCCAATGTGTCATTCAGGGCCCTTGTTTCTTTATTGACCGTGTGTCTAGATGATCTATCCATTTCTGTAAGTGGGGTGTTAAAGTCCCCTGCAATGACCACATTCTTATCAATAAGGTTGCTTATGTTTATGAGTAGTTGTTTTATATATTTGGGGGCTCCGGTATTCGGCGCATAGACATTTATAATTGTTAGCTCTTCCTGATGGATAGACCCTGTAACTATTATATAATGTCTTTCTTCATCTCTTGTTACAGCCTTTAATTTAAAGTCTAGTTTGTCTGATATAAGTATGGCTACTCCAGCTTTCTTTTGGCTTCCAGTAGCATGATAAATAGTTGTCCATCCCCTCACTCTCAATCTAAAGGTGTCCTCAGGTCTAAAATGAGTCTCTTGTAGACAGCAAATAGATGGGTCTTGTTTTTTTATCCATTCTGATACCCTATGTCTTTTGGTTGGCGCATTTAATCCATTTACATTCAGTGTTATTATAGAAAGATATGGGTTTAGAGCATTGTGATGTCTGTATGTTTTATGCTTGTAGTGATGTCTCTGGTATTTTGTCTCACAGGATCCCCCTTAGGATCTCTTGTAGGGCTGGTTTAGTGGTGACAAATTCCTTCAGTTTTTGTTTGTTTGGGAAGACCTTTATCTCTCCTTCTATTCTAAATGACAGACTTGCTGGATAAAGGATTCTCGGCTGCATATTTTTTCTGTCTAGCACACTGAAAATCTCGTGCCAATTCTTTCTGGCCTGCCAAGTTTCAAAAGAGAGATCAGTCACGAGTCTTATAGGTCTCCCTTTATATGTGAGGGCACGTTTACCCCTTGCTGCTTTCAGAATTTTCTCTTTATCCTTGTATTTTGCCAGTTTCACTATGATATGTCGTGCAGAAGATCGATTCAGGTTCCGTCTGAAGGGAGTTCTCTGTGCCTCTTGGATTTCAATGGCTTTTTCCTTCCCCAGTTCAGGGAAGTTCTCAGCCATTATTTCTTCAAGTACCCCTTCAGCACCTTTCCCTCTCTCTTCCTCCTCTGGGATACCAATTATGCGTATATTATTTCTTTTTAGTGTATCACTTAGTTCTCTAATTTTCCCCTCATACTCCTGGATTTTTTTATCTCTCTTTCTCTCAGCTTCCTCTTTTTCCATAACTTTATCTTCTAGTTCACCTATTCTCTCCTCTGCCTCTTCAATCCGAGCTGTGGTGGTCTCCATTTTGTTTTGCATTTCATTTAAAGCGTTTTTCAGCTCCTCATGACTGTTCCTTAGTCCCTTGATCTCTGTAGCAAGGGATTCTCTGCTGTCCTGTATACTGTTTTCAAGCCCGGCGATTAATTTTATGACTATTATTCTAAATTCACTTTCTGTTATATTATTTAAATCCTTTTTGATCAGCTCATTAGCTGTTGTTATTTCCTGGAGATTCTTCTGAGGGGAATTCTTCCGCTTGGTCATTTTGGATAGTCCCTGGCGTGGTGAGGACCTGCAGGGCACTTCCCCTGTGCTGTGGTGTATAACTGGAGTTGGTGGGCGGAGTCGCAGTCAGACCTGATGTCTGCCCGCAGCCCACCGCTGGGGCCACAGTCAAACTGGTGTGTGCCTTCTCTTCCCCTCTCCTAGGGGCGGGATTCACTGTGGGGTGGCGTGGCCCGTCTGGGCTACTTGCACACTGCCAGGCTTGTGATGCTGGGGATCTGGCGTATTAGCTGGGGTGGGTAGGCAAGGTGCACAGGGGCTGGAGGGGCAGGCTTAGCTCGCTTCTCCTTAGGTGATCCACTTCAGGAGGGGCCCTGTGGCAGCGGGAGGGAGTCAGATCCGCTGCCGGAGGTTTGGCTCCGCAGAAGCACAGAGTTGGGTGTTTGCGCAGAGCGAGCAAGTTCCCTGGCAGGAACTGGTTCTCTTTGGGATTTTGGTTGGGGGATGGGCGGGGGAGATGGCGCTGGCGAGCGCCTTTGTTCCCCACCAAACTGAGCTCTGTCGTCCGGGGGCTCAGCAGCTCTCCCTCCCTTTGTCCTCCAGCCTTCCCGCTTTCTGAGCAGAGCTGTTAACTTATGACCTCCCAGACGCTAAGTCGCGCTTGCTGTCGGAACACAGTCCGTCAGGCCCCTCCGCTTTTGCAGGCCAGACTCCGGGGCTCTGCTTGGCCGGCGAGCCGCCCCTCCGCCCCGGCTCCCTCCCGCCAGTCCGTGGAGCATGCACCGCCTCGCCGCCCTTCCTACCCTCTTCTGTGGGCCTCTCGTCTGCGCTTTGCTCCGGCGACTCCGTTCTGCTCCCAGATTGTTATTTTTATCTTGCTATACATCATTAGACCCAGTTGCGGTTTATGAATTAAATATATTTATAGCATATTAAATATAAAACATGTATAGAGACTCAGACATATGTACTATAAATGAATATATTTTCCCATTTAATATTTTTTCCAGTTATTTTGCTATTATAATAAATATAATAGTGTTTGAAGCACACTTTTATAAGTACTTCTTGTGCCAATTCCTAATTATTGCTTAAGAAAAATTTACGGAAGTAGAATTTCTAAGGTTAAGAAGGTCTAATTATTTGAGTACCATTATTATTTTTAAGTAACACTGGAAGTAGATAAAGTATCTTTATAACTAACTACCCCCCCATTTTTAGAAAAGCAAAGAAAAAGAAAAGCCAGTTCATTTATATTACTTATTATTTTAAAAGCAAGACATCTCTTTAACAGTAATGTTCTATAGCATTTATGTCTTGCTCAAGGGTAATCAACTGAAATGTATGTCTCTGAAATTAATTTCCCATGGAGAATACATTTGATAGCAGGTCTGAAGGATTTCAATGCAGCTAATGATCTTTTACATTTGTCAAAATTTATTGATGATTTTGAAAACAAAAAACATTTACTTGTACATCCAACCGATAACATAGTAAAACTAGTGCTAATAGATATTAAGTTCCTGAAATCATCTATATGTGTAGATTCTTCAGATTGTTATGCAGTTATCAAAATACATTTAAAAAATGTTTATTTATTTATTTTGAGAGGGAGAGGGGGCAGAGGGAGAGAGATAGAAGGTCCCGAAAAGGCTCTGCACTGTCAGCCCAGAGCCTGACATGGGACTCCGTTTCACAAACACTTGAGATCATTACCTGAGCCGAAATCAGGAGTCAGATGCTTACTGACTGAGCCACAGCCGGCACCCCTCAGAATACTTTTTATAGTTACTTCAGTTGATATTTTGAATAATTGCATTTAAAACAATAACTAACCATTGTAATGTTTTGAAAATTCAGTGCCTGGCACATTGCTTTATACATAATAGGTTGTTGATACTTATTTGAATTAAGACTGAATGAGTGAAATATGTCCATTCATGTCTTCTGCCCTTTTTTTTTTAACAAGGTTATTCATTTTTGGGGTGTTGAATTTGGTGTTTTTTATACTCTCTTTGTCACATAAGTCATTTGCAAATATCTTCTTCCATTCCAATTCTGATTATTTCCTTTGCTGTGCAGAAGCTTTTTCTTTTGATGAAGTCCCAGTAGTTCATGTTTGCTTTAGTTTCTTTTGCCTCAAGAGATGTGTCTAGTAAGAAGTTGCTATGGCTATTGTCAAAGAGGTTGCTGCCTGTGTTCTCCTCTAGGATTTTGTTGGCTTCCTGTTTCACATTTAGGTCTTTCATCCATTTCAAATTTATTTTTGTGTATGGTGTGAGAAAGTGGTACAGTTGCATTCTTCTGCATGTGACTGTCCAGTTTTCCCAACATGGATTGTTGAAGAGACTGTCTTTCTTTCTTTGGATATTCTTTCCTGCTTTGTCAAAGATTAGTTGACCATATAGCTGTGGATCCATTTCTGGGTTTTCTATACTGTTCCACTGATCTATGTGTCTGTTTTTTGTGCCAGTACCATACTGTCTTGATGACTATAGCTTTGTGATGTAGCTTAAACTCCACAACCGTGATGTTTCCAGCTTTGCTTTTCTTTTTCAAGATTGCTTTGGCTATTTGGGATTTTTGTGGTTCCCTACAAATTTTAGGATTGTTTGTTCTAGCTCTGTGAAGAATGCTGGTGGTATTTTGATAGGGGCTGCATTAAATGTGTGGATTGCTTTGGGTACAGACATTTTAACAATATTTGTTCTTGCAATCCACCACCATGGAATATTATGCCGTTTCTTTTTGTCTTCACACAAAGAAATTGTATCTTCAATTTCTTTCATAGTTTTCAGAGTACAGATCTTTTACCTCTTTGGTTATATCATTGTAATATCTAAGGATATACTGGAGTTTGAGAAGCATAATTTTGTTTGAATAAATATGAGAAAATGACAAATGTTTGAGTAGATGTTTGCACATCTGTGTGGATGGTTGTGAAATCTGTTTATGATCGGCACTATTACATGGGATTGATAAAATGTATACATGAGATTTTCTTAAACAATTCTTTTTCTTAAAGAATCAATGAATGAATGAATGAATGAATAAATGGAGTCTTTCCCAATTTTATAAATTATATATTAACAATGTATATATGTTATGTATTACATAATTCTTATTCAAAATTCATTGTTTGGAGGTCTAATTTCAAATATAATAGATTTAAAACTGCACATATTGATTATCCTGATAGTAGATAATAAAAGAGGTGTTTGACCTGTGGTATGTCTGAGTTTGCTGCTTCTTAGCAACAAATGTGAATGAATATGCATATATATGTATGTTTATACACACTTTTTGACACATAAAATAACCATATTAAAGGTTTATTATTATGTCTACTAAAAAAGCCATTGCTAACTAATTTTTTATTTCCTGAGTATTTCAGATAGTCAACTAGATGCAATGTTAACGGTGTCCCTTGGTTAGGAATCCTAGAAGTTTTAAAATCATTTTTGTGAGAGGGGCACCTGGATGGCTCAGTCCGTTAAATGCCCGACTTCAGCTCAGGTCATGATCTCACAGTTCAAGGGTTCGAGCCCCACATCATGCTCTGTGCTGACACCTTAGAGCCTGGAGCCTGCTTTGGCTTCTGTGTCTTCCTGTCTGTCTGCTCCTCCTCCACTCATGTTCTGTCTCTCAAAAATAAATCAACATTGAAAGAAAATCATTTTTGTAAGAGCATGAAAGTATATTTATCACATAAATTCTGGTAGAAGAGCTTGTATAGGCCACATGGAACGTGATCTGGCCTGTGAGAGTACTCTTAACACCAGTTCTTACTGTTTGGCAAATAGGCACAATTGTCCAAAAGAGAATGAAAGACCTCTTGGGAGACATGGATTTGTCTCCTTCATTTGAGTCTATTTTCAGGCCCAAGAGCTTATGTTTAGAAATGTTTCTAAATGCCAATTAGCTTTGTTCAGTTGACATATGACTTCTGGGAGTCTGAGATGAGAAACAGTGAAAAATGCCAGTGAGCTTTATCCAGGGAGCTCTCTTGTCAGGACGATGAACAACACATATTCCAACCAACCAGCTCATACGTGTTTTCTCTTCTTGGCAAAAGAGGGCACATAAGGTTGCGTGGTTGAAGTAATATCATTGCTCTATGCAAAGAGAAGTGTTTCATGGTTTGTATTTTGTCCACACTGGATTGACACAGAATCAGCTTATGCTTTGGGCAGAGCACATTTGAATGCTTATCAGGCATTTTAATACTTTCATATCACACAATGAAAGACGTCATTCATTCAACAAGTGTTTGATAAGCACCCACTGAATGAAAGGCATGGAAATAAGCAGAGATGAATGAGCTGGATGTATCTTCTTCCATCATGATTCAGTTACTAAGTACTGTATGGTTCTTCACCTGGCTGTGCCTTGTCTCTCTCTCTCAAGATAAAATGTTTCTTAAAGTCAGAGAGCCTGCTCTATAACATTTAGTCCCTTATAATATTTGCATTGTTGGACATGCTCCAAATATGTTTCAAAATAGGCTATGAGTATATAAAAGTAATATTGTGTGCTCAAAAACCCAAGCTTTAGAATTAGGCCTGGGTTTGAATTAGCTTCTATATTTGGTATCTTTGTGAGTTTGGAAATAAACCTTATCCTATTTGAACCTTAATTTCTTCATGTGTACAATGAAGATAATGATGCATCTCTTGCAGTGTTCTTGTAAGACTCAGCATACTCATGTCTCCTCAGTATATGATAACTCATTGAACTAATTTTATTAATTTGAATGAATAATGTTATTTGTATATTTTTATTTTCAGAGGAGACTTTTTCTGGGACTTTGGAACTAAGTGTTTTTGATTGAGAACATTCCTTTTCAGATTTTATAAAAAGTAAAAAAGTAAATTATAAGCTTTGTAATAATAATGAGAGAAATAATCTATGCCTTTGCCTCCAGCCTAACATAAATGATGTTTGCAGTTTGGGAAGCACTTTTTCATATCTATTCTAAAAAAAGGCTTATGTACATATTATAGAGTGGTTTTGATTAATATTTTAAAATAGAATCATTTTTTAATTTCTTGTTTCACTTAACAGTATAACTTGAAAATGTTTCATATGTAGGGGCGCCTGGGTGGCTCTGTCAGTTAGGTGTCCAACTTTGGCTCAGGTCATGATCTCACGGTTCGTGGGCTCGAGCCCCGCATTGGGCTCTGTGCTAATATCTAGATCCTGGAGTCTGCTTTGGATTCTGTGTCTCCTTCTCTCTCTGCCCCTCCTCTGCTCTCTCTCTCTCTCTCTCTCTCTCTCAAAAATAAATAAACATTAAAAACAATTTAAAAAAAGAAAATGTTTCATATGTATATATATAAAATATTTTTTATAGCTGTATTATATCCTGGAATGTATTCATATATTCTTCTGTAGGAGAATAAAGAATTTTCCTTTGCTCTTTCAAGTGCTGCTGCTATAAATCATAATCAGATCATATTAAATACTTCTCCATTTTGTCAAAACAAAATCAAGTCACTAAAGCTGGGGTGTGTGTGTGGTGGGGAAAAGTGTCTTTAATGTGCTAATGCTGATGGCCATGATATTAACAACACCCTCATTTTTAGCAATAACCATTAGAGTTAATGATGTTGCTGAATTACAATGAGTTTTTGGTAGACAAATGCATACACAAGTAGATAGCTTAATCAGTACCTAGAGTCTATTAATCAAATTCATATACACTGCTTTAAAAATTAATGACAAGATTTGAGCTTCTAACTCTTAAGGATATCATTAAACACGGTTGTTTGGAATGAATGTTGATGAATGCACTTTGTTAACTGAGTTTATTTAAAGGTACCTATGCTCCAAGTGCATTATCATTATCATCATATTAAATGACATGAAGGCAATCAATGTCAAAGGTATACATTCAGGTGATTCATATTTTATGCATTATGGCTACTCCAGTATTTTTATTTTACTTGTTTTTGCCCTTTAGTTTCATAATATATCACTGAATTTTTTAAGATTTAGCAGTAATATTTTGTCATCTGTGACAGACCTAGGTTTGAGATGAGAGGAAGCCGGATTCACATGGCTGCCTTACTTGAGGACACACACTGTCTGTCTTGGTCTCTGCAAGTTACTCCTCCTTTGTTACTTTACAGAATAGAGAGAGACTTTAGCAGTTTTAAGGCAGCTTTATTGAGGTATAATTGACATACTATAATCTGCATTTATTTATTTATATATTTATTTAATTTTTTAATTTTCACATATTTAAAGTGCAGTTTGAAAATGTTTCATACAGGGGCGCCTGGGTGGCTCAGTCGGTTAAGCGTCCGACTTCGGCTCAGGTCACGATCTCGCGGTCCGTGAGTTCGAGCCCCTCGTCGGGCTCTGGGCTGATGGCTCAGAGCCTGGAGCCTGCTTCCGATTCTGTGTCTCCCTCTCTCTCTGCCCCTCCTCCATTCATGCTCTGTCTCTCTCTGTCTCAAAAATAAATAAACGTTAAAAAAAAAATTAAAAAAAAAAAAAAAGAAAATGTTTCATACATATATATGGAAACATCATAGTTACAATGACAATGAGTATATACATGATCCCTAAAAGTTTATTTGTGTGTCTTTGTACTCGCTCTATTCCCCATTCTTTGGTTGTCTCAGGTAGCCACTGGTCTACTTTGCTTAACCATAGATTAGTTTTCATTTTCTATAATTTTGTATAAATGGAATAATACAATATGTAATTATTTTGTCCGGGTTCTTATAATCTGCATAATTATTTTTGGTTTTGATCATATTTTGGTTTGTTGTATCAAGAATAATCCCTTTATTTGCTAAGTAGTATATCGTTATATGCCTATATCACAGTTGGTTATCCTTTCATCTAGTGATGGATAATGGGTTGTTTCTAGCTTTGGCCTTATTACAAATAATGCTGTTATGATTATTTATATACATATCTTGTCATGAATATGTTTTCAGTTCTCTCAACTGAATTGGATATGGATTATATGATGGATATACGTTTCACTTTCCCAGAAACTATCAAACTAGTTCAACTAGGTTGACCCATTTTTACATTCCCATTAGCGGTGTATGAGAATTCCAATGGCTCCACACCCTTGCCAACATTTGATATTGTCAGTATTTTAAATTTTAGCCACTGATAGGTATGTAGTGACATTTGCTATTGATCAATAATTAGGACGTGTTGGATTCACCACCGACTTTATGTTTGCTTTAAAGATCAGAATCTTCTAATGACATTTAAGGTGGTGGAGGGCGTAGAAAAGATGGATTGTCTTCCAACCCATTTTTTTTTTTTTGTGAAACCAAAACTGCTTTAATAACTATAAATTTAAGATGTGTAAAAAATTATAAATATGTAGTATAAAAATGAGACTATAGACTAACATCTAAATATTGACCAAATATTAAAAAATGGTTCAGAACTGTGTCAAAGAGTAATACACCATTAAGAAGTAGAGTTTAAGGGATGCAAGTTTAATTTAATATCCAGAAATAAATATTAACTATGAAAACACACGAAAATAAATAATTCATGTCAGTAGATAGTGAAAATATATCCGACAAATTCAACAGCTTTATTTATTTTTATCATACAACTTCTCTATATAAGTAAGATATTTAAAAAATACTAATAAAATATGATACAGACTTTTTCTCCAAAAACTAACCCCGTAAAAATATAGGCCTTGCAATTAAATCATGGTAGTCATAGAGCACATTTTATATTGGGTTTGAGGTGTTTTAGAGAAACGAAAAAATTTTTATGTTTCTCAAGTTTTTGAAATTCTGAAAAGGTAAAATTTGTAAAGAGTTATAAAATTAAGCCAACACTTCTGTTAAAAAAAAAAAAAAACTATTTGAATTTAATTAGGAGCCAGACAGGTATGTCTATTGTCAACATTATTATTCATTGCCTTATAAGATCTTTTTTTTTTAATGTTCACTTATTTTTGAGAGAGAGAGAGTCAGAGTGTGAGCTGGGGAAGAGGCAGAGAGAGGGAGGCACAGAATCCAAAGCAGACTCCAGGCTCCAAGCTGCCAGCACAGGGCTGGATGCAGGGCTGGAACTCACAAGCCACCAGATCATGACCTGAGCCAAAGTCGGATGCTTAACCAACTGAGCCACCCAGTCACCTCTTGTCACGTTAGAAGTTCTTGAACATCAAATGTCTTGCATAAACACTAGAAAACACAAGAATAAAATGCTCTATTTTTGCTGACGGATTATGTTTCCATAAAATGCAAGCAACCAGGAAAAAAATTAAAGGCTTTTAGAATCCATCAAAAAATTGGGTAACGTGAATGGAGGGAGTAAACATAAACATAAATCAACCAATTTTTTTCTACTGTAGCAATACTTAGAAAAATATAGGTCAATCTGTAGTGGAAATTATTAGTTATAGCAAAAGTACCCTGAAAAGTACTTAGTAATAAATTTAGGTTAGGGGCGCCTGGGTGGGGTAGTCGGTTAAGCGTCCGACTTCAGCCAGGTCACGATCTCGCGGTCCGTGAGTTCGAGCCCTACGTCGGGCTCTGGGCTGATGGCTCAGAGCCTGGAGCCTGTTTCCGATTCTGTGTCTCCCTCTCTCTCTGCCCCTCCCCCGTTCATGCTCTGTCTCTCTCTATCCCAAAAATAAATAAACGTTGAAAAAAAAATTAAAAAAAAAATTTAGGTTAAAGTGATCTAAGATTTATATGAGAAAATCTTTTTTGGAAGTCATAAAACCTGAGTAAATAGGAAAATCACATTCTTAGCGGGAAAGGTTTCTTATAAAAAGATTGATTGTCCCCAGATACACATAAATTTAATGCAATTACAATTAGAATACCACATGGACTTTTACTTAAGATGATTTTTTTAAAAATTTAAAAATATTTGTTTATTTTTGAGAGAGAGAGAGAGAGAGAGAGACCCCGCAAGTGAGCGGGGGAAGGGCAGAGAAAGAGGGAGGCACAGAATCTGAATCAGGCTCCAGGCTCTGAGCTGTCACCACAGAGCCCAATGCAGAGCTTGAATTCACAACCGTGAGATCATGCCCTGAGCCAACGTCGAGTCAGAGGATCAACTGACTGAACCACCCAGATGCCCCTACTTGAGATGATTTTAAAATTTATATGGAACTATAAACACTGAAAACACACAAACAGTGAGAGGATAATAAAAAGCCATTCCAATCAAGTCAATGTGGTAGTAGTATGCTGAATAGGCAAATAAATCAGTAGATACAAATATATCCCAGAGTATCTGAGAAAGGAGGCCTATGAAATACATATGATATACTGCCATATGGTATACCTGGTAGTTTAATTCAGTGTGGGGATAGGATAGTGTTGACACCTTCAGAACAGCTCTAGAAAAAAATGAGAGTGGAACTTCTATCTCCTGTTACATTTACAAGTTTATTCTATATGGATTAAAAATTTAAATTTAAACAACAGGACAATAAAAGTCCTAAGGGAAAATATAATATACTATGTCTATAACCTCAGGGTAGAAAGACGTTCTTAATCAAGGGTAAAAATGTAAAATTAAAGAATAACAATAGGAAACAAGGTAAAAATATTGCTTAAAGTAGAAACTATTTTTAGCATCTTCATATTATAAAAACATATAAGGAGATAAATTGTAATTATAGAACAATAAAATTCTAAATAAAAAATTAAAAACTAAAAAACATATGAGAGCAGCTTCTTAAAATCTTAGTAATTTTATTTTTGGTAATATTTATTTAAATTAAAAAAATTTTTTTGACCCCACCATCTTATTTTTGGGAGTTAGTCTTACAGATATACATGTATCTTCAGGTAAGGACATACATGCAAGGATATTGCTACATTATTCAAAATGCCAAAAAGTGAAAAAAAAAGTCCAGTAATAGAAAAATTTTTGAGTTGTTTAATGAAATGTTATGCACCATTAACAAGAAGAAACTAAAGTTCTGCCATATGAATAGAAAGGATCCCTCAAATTATTGCTTAATGAGAAAAAAAGTACAGAAATGCATATTTTATGACCTACGTCAGTAGCGCAGTGACCAACATCCCCCTTCCCATTTTGCACACACACTTGGGAAACCTGAGCCTTTCATTCAGAAACATATATTCAGAGTCTACCATATACCATACATCGTTCTGAAGGCTGGGCAGAGGCACACTGAACAGAAAGATCTCTGCCTTCTTGGAGTTAATATTCAAGAGAGGGAATGGCAATAAAAAATAATAAATATAGAAGGTTCAAAGAATAAGGCAGAAATTAGATAATAAAGGGCCTTGTAGGTAATGAGTTTGGAGTTTATTCTCAATGTGATATGAAGTCACTACAGGGTTTTGTTCAGCAAACTAGCATGAATTGCTTTGTTGTTTTAAAAAATATCTCTGTCATCTGATAATAGTGTCAGTTTGACTTCTTCCTTGCCTATTTGGATGACTCTCATTTCTTTTTTGTTGTCTGATTGCTGGGGCTGAGACTTCCAGTAATGTGTTAAATAACATAGTGAGAATGGATATCCTTGTCTTGTTCCTGACTATAGAAGAAAATCTTTCAGTTTTTCCCCATTGTGGATCATACTAGCTGTGGGTCTTTCGTTATGGCCTTTATAATGTTGAGGTATGTTCCATTTATCCCTACATTGTTGAGGGTTTTTATCAAGAAAGGATGCTGTATTTTGTCAAATGCTTTTCTGCATCTGTTAATGGGATCATGTCATTTTATATTTTCTTTTATAAATGTGGTGTATTGCATTGATTGGGTTGCAAATATTGAACCAGTCCTGGAGCCCAGGAATAAATCCCACTTGATTTTGGTGAATAGTTCTTTTAATATACTGTTGGATTCATATGCTATTATCCTTCTGAGAATTTTTATATCCGTGTTCATCAGTGGTATTGGCTTGCAATTTTTCCTTTTTAGTGGGGTCTTTATCTGGTTTTGGAATCAAGGTAATGCTGGCCTTGTAGAATGGGTTTGGAAGTTTTCCTTCTTTTTGTAATTTTTGGAACAGTTTGAGAATAATTAGTATTAACTCTTTAAATGTCTGGTAGAATTCCCCTGGTAAGCCATCTGGTCCTGGACTCTTGTTTGTTGGGAGATTTTTGATTACTGATTCAATTTCTTTGCTGGTTATGGGTTTGTTCAAATTTTCTATTTCTTCTTGTTTCAGTTTTGGTAGGCTGTGTATGTTTCAGAATTTATCCATTTCTTCCAGGTTGCCCAGTTTGTTGGCATATAATTTTCATAATATTCTCTTGTAATTGTTTGTATTTATGTGATGTTGGTTTTGGTCTCTTTCACTCATGGTTTTAATTATTTGGGTCCTTCTCTTTTTGGTAATTCTGTGAAGAAAACCCAAAAATACTCCACCAAAAAATTACTAGAACTGATACATGAATTCAGCAAAGTGGCAAAATATAAAATCAATGTAAAGAAATCTGTTGCATTTCTATATACCAATAGTGAAGCAGCAGAAAAAAGAAATCAAGGAATCAATCCCATTTGTGTTTTCACCAAAAAGCCTAAGATAACTAGGAATAAACCTAACCAAAGAGGTAAAAGATCTTTTGCCGAAAACTATAGAACACTTATGAAAGAAATTGAAGAGGACACAAAGAAATGGCATAATATTCCGTGGTCATGGATTGGATGAACAAATATTGTTAAAATGTCTATACCCAAAGCAATCCACATATTTAATGCAACCCCTATCAAAATACCACCAGCATTCTTCACAGAGCTAGAACAAACAATCCTAAAATTTGTAGGGAACCACAAAAGATCCCAAATAGCCAAAGCAATCTTGAAAAAGAAAAGCAAAGCTGGAAACATCACGGTTGTGGAGTTTAAGCTACATCACAAAGCCATAGTCATCAAGACAGTATGGTACTGGCACAAAAAACAGACACATAGATCAGTGGAACAGTATAGAAAACCCAGAAATGGACCCACAGCTATATGGTCAACTAATCTTTGACAAAGCAGGAAAGAATATCCAAAGGAAGAAAGACAGTCTCTTCAACAAGTCATGTTGGGAAAACTGGACAGCCACATGCAAAAGAATGAAACTGGACCACTTTGTTACACTATAATGAATCTGGACCACTTTCTTACACTATACACAAAAAATAAATTAAAAATGGATGAAAGACCTAAATGTGAGGCAGGAAACTATCAAAATCCTAGAGGAGAACACAGGCAATAACCTCCTTGACAATACCTGTAGCAACTTCTTACTAGACACATTGCTGGAGGCAAGGGAAACAAGAGTAGACATAAACTATTGGCACCTCGTAAAGATAAAAAAAAACTTTGCATAGTAAAGGAAATAATCAACAAAACTAAAAGACAGCCTACAGAATGTGGGAAGATATTTGCAAATGACATATTGGATAAAGGATTAGTATCTAAAATCTATAAAGAACTTCTCCAACTTAACATTCAAAAAATAAATAACCCAGGTAAGAAATGGGCAGATGACAGGAATAGACATTTTTCCAAAGAAGACATCCAGATGGCTAACAGACACGTGAAAAGAGGCTCAACATCACTCATTATCAGGGAAATACATATCAAAACCATGATGAGATACCACCTCACACCTTTTAGAGGGGCTATAATTAACAACACAGGAAACAACAGATGATGGCAAGGGTGCAGAGAAAGGGGAACCCTCTTACACATTGGTGAGAATGCAAACTGGTACAGCTATTCCGGAAAACAGTATGGAGTTTCCTCAGAAAGTTAAAAATAGAACTACCAATAATTGCACTAGTAGGTAATTACTCAAAGGACACAAAAATAAGATTTGTAGGGACACATGCACCCCAACACTTATAGCAGCATTATAACGATAGCCAAGCTATGGAAAGAGTCCAAATATCCATTGACTGATGAATGGTAAAGAAGAAGTGATATATATACAATGGAGTATTACTCAGCTGTCAAAGGATGAAGTTTTGCCATTTGCAACAACATGGATGGAGGTAGAGTGTATTATGCTAAGTGAGATAAGTCAGCAGATAAAGACAAATACCATGTGATTTCACTCATATGTAGAATTTAAGAAACAACAGACAAAAAAAAAAAAAAGAGAGAGACGGCAACAACAACAACAACAAAAAAACAGGGAAGCAAACCATAAGAGATTTTTAACTATAGAGAACAAACTGAAAGTTGATTTGATGGAGGGGAGGTGGGTGGGGGAGATGAGCCAAATGGGTATTAAGGATGGCACTTGTGATGAGCACTGAGTGCTATATGTAAGTGATGAATCACTAAATTCTACACCTGAAACCAATTTTACCATATATGTTAACCAACTAGAATTTAAATTTTACAAAAAAAAATAAAAGATTGCCCTGGAAGCTATTTGGAAAATGGGTTGTGGAAGGAGTAAGAGTACAAACAGTGATCTCTTTCAGAAACTACTGCAGTTTTCTGGGCAAGAGATGGTGGTAATTTGGATGAGGGTGGCAGCAGTGGAGAGGTAGAGAAGTGGGCAGTTTGGGGTAATTTTTTACAATTAGAACAAACGGATCATGAGAGGGTTTCATAGAGATGATGAGAGTAAGCAAGGGATCTGGGACAACTTGTAGATTGTTAAATTTTTTGTAGATGGTGGCCCTCTTTTTATGCCAATGGCAAAATTGGTAGAGTAGTGGATTTTATAAGTTGGAATAGCTGAATTTTGGAAGTATCAAGCTTAAAATGACTATTAGATATCTATCCAAGTGAAAAGATGAAATCAGCAATTGAGTGAGTGGATACACACAGCACAGTGGAGCGGACCAAGCTGGAAAAACAAATTTTAGAAGGAATAGTATATATATTGGTTTTTGGACATATAGGACTAGATGAGAAAATATAGGGGGGGGGGTCAGTGCCAATAAAGACCAAAGCCTGAACTCTTATGGTTGATAACACATCTAAGTTTGTTAAAACTGTAAACTTTTATAGCATTGAACATGGAAGATTCACTCTATAATAACGGGAGTTCCTTAAAGTGCATTAAGGTAGGCATATTAATTATTGATAAATTCCATGTAGATGATTACTTAGTCTTCTGAATAATTAAGGGCATGCTTCAGTGCAAGAAATTTCTTTTAATGCTAAGACTAATCCTGTGGTCTTTTGGTATTCTTAGTGTTTCTCCATAATCAATGTATTAATTACCTTGTGATGATAAAAGATCTGCATAAATGTAATACACTGATACTTCTTAGCATGGAGAAATCTCCAAGGTTGCATTTTTCAGGTCAGATGAAAATTTAGATAAATTTGGGGATTTGGAAAAATTTTTGGAATTTTAGTCAGAAGATTCTTGAAGGTAGAAGATGTATTGTTTTCAGTGGGGAATTGCTCAGAATGAGAAATAAAACATGTTTCTCCCCCTCCCCCTGGATAGCTGGGCTGATTTTCTTTAGCAGGCATGAAAAATAAATGGACTTTTCCCTCTCTGGGTTGACAGCTCTCTTAGCCTAATGATTGTGTCAGAGTTAAATTTCTTGTGTAACCCACACAAAAATTCTTCCATATAATCCAGGGAGAGCTTTTATTTAGAGATTTAGGAATTTCTTAGCAATAGCAACTGTAATTGGAAAAGCCTTAGCTCTAGCTCTTGGGGGAAAAGCAAACATAGGAGACCAGTTTCTAATACCAGGTAGAAATTTAAGTGAGATTTAAAATCTTCATTTGAGAAAAAATTGAAAAGTAAAATGTTCATTTGGGCAAACTGCATGAGGAAAATTTTTTTAAGTTTTCAAAGCATGGCTACTCTTTTCCCAAAAGTTGTTGCTTTCCTTATGTATGTATGTATGTATGTATGTATGTATGTATGTATGTATGTTTATTTTTTGAGAGAGAGACAGAGTGCGAGCAGAGGAGAGACAGAGAGAGAGAGAGAGAGAGAGAGACAGAATCTGAAGCAGGCTCCAGGCTCTGAGCTCTCAGCACAGAGTCTGATATGGGACTCAAACCCACGAGCTAAGAGATCATGACCTGAGCCAAAGTCGGATGCTTAACCACCTGAGCCACCAAGATGCCCTGTTGCTTTGCTTTCCTTTTAAATATATTTAGTAATATGCATGAACTTGCATGGTAAGATAACTACATGATTATTCTTTACTATTTCAGAAATTCAGAACCTGTGGTAATTTGAATTTACCTCACTTTAGGGAACTCATTCTTCATGAATATCGTGTTTCATGGATATAATGCTTAATCTTAAAGAACATTTTTTCCAGTAATCTTAAAGCCCTAAATCAGCACATCTTTACTACTGAAAATTAGTAAAATAAATTTCGAATTATTCTTTCGTCTCCATCAAGGAATAGGTAAGACCTCTATTAGGTAGTTCTTCTCTATCCTAGTTTGTAGTAAGTACTACAGATAATAAAATAGTAATTATTTTTAAAAGTTCTACAAATGGACATTTTAAAACCAGAACTTTTATTTATTAAAAAAGTTTTTTAATGTTTATTTTTGAGAGATAGAGACATAGCATGAGCAGGGGAGGGGCAGAGACACAGGGAGACACAGAATTTGAAGCAGGCTCCAGGCTCTGAGCTGTCAGCACAGAGCCCCACATGGGGCTCAAACCCACGAACCATGAGATCATGATCTGATTTTAAGTCGGGCGCTTAACCAATTGAGCCACCCAAGTCACCCCCACCTTTTTTTTTTTCCAAAATATAAAACCAGAACTTTTAAAAATTCTACTTGAGAAACAATGAAATCTCAGCATGCAATTAATATACATATTTTTGACAGAAAAAATATAGCAAATTTCCCCAAGAAAGTATTTCTAGAGATCATGACATTTGGAAGACTTACCTTTCTTTTTTTTAGGTTTTGAATAAATGTTAAGTCCCTGCTGAAACTTCTGGGTGCCCAGATTCTTTCTTCCTTAAGTATTTTAAGATTTTACTTTAATTTTAATTCCGACATTTTTAGGTACATTCAATACTGTTGTAATGATGGTGAGCATAGGATTTCATGAATTATTTACTTGTATATAAAAACCAGATTAAAATCTTATATCTGGCTCAATTTTGACAGGCCTAGTATACTAGTCTACTTCATACTATTCCTCTCCCCATAGTTAACTAAGTTGTGAAGAATAAGATAAACTGAATACCTGATTTGTCACAAAATACCTAACTGAGGGTGTAATTGATATACATGGAGTTAACTTTGCTTAATTTCAATTCAACTTGTACTTTGTAAGTTTTATCTATGAATTTCCATGATTTTGATAAAACTTAAGGATGTTTTTGATAATATATCTTATAATTTGAGAAAAAAGTACTAACCCTCTGTCCTCCCCTACAAAAAAAATAACAAAAAAAGGAGTTGATACTTTTGGCTAAAAACTTCTTATTTCTAAAGTTGCCTAAGAAGTGAAGAGAAAAATAGCCATGAATCTTGGATGCTCAATCCAGGGTTTAGGTAATTTTGAAATCTTACATTTCAGAATCAATACTTCCAAACCCACTTCTGTGATATAAACTGTAAACATTCTTTCTCAAACATGTAGACATTACTAATCATTAATGACACTGTGTACCACTTCTAGAACTCCCACAATCCTTTTGAAGTCCTCGGGGAAGGTGCTTTACTATCAGACCTGACACGAGATAAAACCCATTTACCTATTCCTAAGGCATAGGCATAGGGAGAAGTTTTTTAAGAGTGAAAGTATAAAAATAAAGATAATTGTTAGAAATGAAAATTATATCAATGAAAAGCTTATAAAAAGATTTAAAGATAAATTATAGACTTGATACAATATAATAATTTCCTTAGGTGTTGGTGAAAAGCTATGAAATACTTTGCCTACTTCTATTTGAAATTTTAGGGGTAGAAGAGATTTTAGATTATTAGCTAGTCTAATTCTCATCATTCAAAAGAGGAAACAACCAGCACAGAGATGTTGCAGGACTTGTACACGAAACCAGTTAACAGCAAATTTGATGCCAGCACCCAGTATACAGAGTTGATTGCAGTGTTTCCATTTTGCCCAATTTTGGGCAGCCTGGTTTACATGTCCTTTTTACTCTTAGTCCTCCCTCCCTCTTGATCACACAACCTAGAAGAGCTTAGGAATCAAACAGACACCAAGATAGACCCATAGTGGTAGTGTTGCCCAAACTTGACAAGTTTACATACAATGGCATGAGTTTTGCCATATTTGTACTTCCTGACCATTAGACAAACCTAGACCAGGCTTATGGCCTAAACATAGTTCACAGATGCATTTTGTTTGTATTAACATGGTATTTTAGAAACATTTTTAAAAATATAAAAAATGAGGGGAGCCTGGGTGGCTCAGTTGGTTGAGCACCAGACTTCGGCTCAGGTCATGATCTCATGGTTTGTGGGTTCGAGCCCCACGTCAGGCTCTGTGCTGACAGCTCAGAGCCTGGAGCCTGCTTCAGATTCTGTGTCTCCCTCTCTCTCTGCACCTCCCCTGCTTGCTCTCTAACTCTTTCTCTCTCAAAAAAAGTAAATAAACATTACAAAAAATTTTAAAAAAATGTAAAAAATGAAAGATTGAGCATCCCTGTGTTCACATTCTCAAAAGCAGCCAAGAGATGCGAATGAGGAATAGCTCACACTTTGGATGAGATATGGGGTCTCCATGTTGCCAAAGTCCAAATCCTTCCCTCTTGTCTCTGACACAAATATTAGCACCGTTTGCCATTTATCATCGTATGTATACACTATGTATATATGTATCCTCACTGTGTCTCTATCAAAAAACAGATAACAAAAATGTAGACTGGGATGGCCATGTGATTTTTCTCCATCTAGGCTCACTTTACTTCTTGACTTTATCTTTTTTGACCCTCAAAACATTTGCATTTACAATGCTTGGACAAACTATATCTATCTGGCAGCAGTATATATTAGAAATTAGGTTTAAAAGCACAAGACTCAAAATCCTTTTTAAATTACCAATGTCGAAGAAAATAGGAAATAACAAAATTGGCTATTCATTTCCTTTACTGTTACTGCTATCACATATGTAATTATTTTCTGTATACCTTTGTCCCTAAGAAATGACTAAAGGTAACTCTCCCCTTGAATTATACAAATTATTAAAAATTACAGTAAATTATTATACATTTGGCAATCTTCATAACACTGCTAAGTATCAAACGATTTAAAAACACATGGCAAAGTAGTTACTCAGAAGTGAATAAATTCTATAGCCTCAAAATGACAATTGCAACTAAGTTTGCGAAGAGCCGTGGTACAGTTTTCTCATCAGTGAGGGAGATCCTTGGCTAAACCATTTTGCCCTTCATCAAAGTGACTATACTGTGGACATCAGACATCTCTTTCCCTAACTGACTCCATTCACTAAGTACATTGTCATGTGAGTGCTAGACAACTTTGACAAGTGATGGATCGATATCCTGGCTAAGGTTTAATAAAACCATGAAGAACAACTCTGCTCTTCTCATCCCTGACTTTTATGTAACTTTGGTATTTATTTATTTATTTATGTATTTATTTATTTATTTATTTATTTTTAAAAATTTTTTTTTTTTCAACGTTTATTTATTTTTGGGACAGAGAGAGACAGAGCATGAACGGGGGAGGGGCAGAGAGAGAGGGAGACACAGAATCTGAAACAGGCTCCAGGCTCTGAGCCATCAGCCCAGAGCCCGACGCGGGGCTCGAACTCACGGACCGCGAGATCGTGACCTGGCTGAAGTCGGACGCCTAACCGACTGCGCCACCCAGGCGCCCCATAACTTTGGTATTGATTTAAATAGCATCTAATTTATATCCAAGGAAGTAATCTTATTGTTATTTTTAGTATTTAAAGTTTTTAAAATATATTTAAAGATGATTATACTTTTACTTCCAAATATGAAGAAAGCTAACTACAAAAATGGTCACCATCTCTCTTCATGACTTTTAAATAAATGGTAGTGTAGTTTATTTCCTTATGTAATCATCCAGTCTTTACCCTGGCACATTTGAACTGCTGTGTAAGTTTTTCTCTGCTAAAGATTTCTGATATGAACTTCATTAAAAAAAATAACAGTGCTGGGGCGCCTTGGTGTCTTGGTTGGGCATCCAGCTTCGGCTCAGGTCACGATCTCGTGGTTGGTAACTTTGAGCCCCATATGGGTGTCTGTACTGACAGCTCAGTGCCTGGAGCCTGCTTTGGATCCTGTCTCCCTCTCTCTCTGCCCATCCCCTGTTTACACTCTGTCTCTCTCTCTCTCTGAAAAATAAACATTAACAACACAACAGTGGTAAAATTCCTTCAGGGGAGAGAATCCCAGAATTATTATTATTATTTTAAGAAGTTTATTTATTTTTGAGAGCGAGTGCAAGTGGGGAAAGGTTGGACAGAGATGGGGGGTGGACAGAGGATCTGAAGTAGGCTCTGTGCTGACAGCAGAAAACCTGATACGGGGCTCAAACCCACAAATGGTGAGATCATGACCTAAGCCAAAGTCAGACACTTAACTGACTAAGCCACCCAGGCACCCCCTGGAATTATTTTTAAAGTTAGGCAGTGATAAAATACACAGTTGTTTAAATGATGTTTTGGAAGTAATTTTGTTTTGTTTTTTAGAGAGAGAGTGAATGGGGGAGAGGGACAGAGAGAGGGAGAGAGAGGGAAAGAGAATGAGAGACAGAGAGAGAGAGAGAGAGAGAGAGAGAGAGAGAGAGACCTGTAAGCAGGCTCCACACTCAGCACAGAACCTGATGTATGGCTTGATCTCACAACTGTGAGATCATGGCCTGAGCTGAAATCAAGAGTCGGATGTTTAACTGACTGAGCCACTCAGGTGTCCCTTAAGTTTTAAGTAGAGAATTGCATTAAAGATCAACCTAATAAATTAAATAATAAATTAAATTAAAAGATTAATACTGTCTTAATTTTAAGGTAATGGTTTCCCAAAGAAGCACACGTTTCCAAAAAACCTGATTATATACAATGACAAAAAGAAATCCCCAATAATTTCAAAAAAATCTACACAATGTTTGTGCATTTATCTATGTATATGCACTGTATATGTCTGTATTCTATGACTATTCCATTATTATGCTCTATAAAATAAATATAGTTCTTTATGGCCAATAAAACTAAAACACAGTGACAAAAAATAAAGTTAGGCAGTGAAGTATGAGGATGCTACCAGTAGAAATATGGATATATCTTCCCCATCCCCCCCATTTGGAACAAAGATGAAAAGACAGCACACCTTTTTCCATTTTTCTCTTGCTGCTACTTTTTTCTACTAAGTGGGGAAAAAAAGGAACAATCATATATTTTTCAGTATCTCTCTGGATTCTATTGTCCGCTGTTCTTGGCAGGTTACAGACCATTATTTCAAAGGCACCATCCCCACAGTTCTTCTGTTTCTCTTCCAGAGTGAAATGCTGTATAGAACTCTGTAAAGGCAGACTGTTGGGTCTGGGATTTTTATATCAGTTTTGCCACTGCCGCAGTTTCTATGTGCTCCTTTATTCTTTTCTCCTCTTTTATTTTTGTTCCCTACTCCATAGTCTTTTACTGTTCTGACTTAGCTATCTTCTCTGGTCCTTATAGAATTATCACATATTTATGGGTTTGAAACTCAGTGCCTCTGTTTATAGCTTTGTAACTCATGGTAAATTGTCTGTTTTCTGTGAGTTCCCGACTTGTCATTTGGAAATAGGATGAATAATAGTTCTCTTTTTTTCTTTCTTTCATGCTATTCATGTTAGCACAATGCCTGGCATACAATAATCATTCAATTTCACTATATTATGTAATTATAAAATAGTCTTTTATGGATTTCCTGGAGTGGAGAGGTTAGGGGATTGCTAAGTATTAAGGAAATACTTTGCCTTCTATAAGAGAATTGTCCCTGAAAGAAAAGTATATTCCCTTCAATTTCATTTCAGAAAAGAATTTTTTGTCAGTTGATATATGGTTCTGTAACTTACTGTTCAGCCCAAATCCATCTTTAACCAGAAATCTGGTCAGTGTGGTGTTTTCAGAACTAGAAGGAAATAAAGTGGGATGATCAAAGATGTGAAATAAATGCCCTGGGACATTCAGCACTCTTCTCTGACTTCGTTTATTTGTGCCTCTCTTGTACCTTAGAGATTTCTTCATTTCTGAAAGGACATGGACTTTACTAGAAACATTGGAAGATTAAAAGTGAGAATAGGTGAGAAATTAGATATTAAGAACTAAATTTTCATGGTTACCAAGTATGAACTCTGCCTAACCTTTTATTTATTTTGTTTGTAATAGTCTTAATCTTTTTAAGGCAATACTTAAAAAAAGTTAGTATATTTTATATAAATATTGTATTTTCAGCTTGTTCTAAAAACCAGATCTGATTTACCTTCCAAGACTAAGTGTTGATTTCCAAAGTCTAACAAAGGCTGGCACATAGGTGCTCAATAGACATTTGCTAAACACATTAAAGAATGATTATGACAAACAAGAGTATGGAGAGTTTCTGATTGACTAAATAATGCCGATGGGCCTTTAAGATGCCAACAGAGGATACAGGAGAGAAAGCGAGTGAGATGATCTTTTCCTTTCCTTTTTGAAAAAGGTTTGCAAAATGATTCATATGCAGTTACCCTTAAGAAATGCCTATTGGACATCCTGGAAGATTCTTCCCCTTCCCTCCACCAGAATGTTATGTGGGAGCATTGCTTTGACTTTGATTTCCTTTGCTTTTCTCAAGTTGCATTCTTGTGATTCCAAGTGACATCCACATAGTCTAATCCAATGATCTCTTCTCAACCTTAATGCCTTTTCAGTTTTTGTAACATCTGATACCTTTGGACTTTCTCCCCACTGGGATTTAGCTAACATTTATTGAGAATTTACTTTGTCTCAGGAACTTTTCTAGCCTTGAATAACTTATCTGCTCTTTGCGAAAACCTCATGAAAGAAGTATTTATTATTCCCATTTTAAAGATGGGGAAATGTGTCCATGGTCACTCAACTAGCATGTGGGAGAGAGAGAATCTGATTCTAGGCACTCAACTCAGAGCTCACATTCTTAGCACTGTTACAATGGTAACAACATAATGCCCTAGGTCGTCTTTGACCACTTTTCTGTGTCTTTTTCTCAGCTTGGTTCCCTGGTTCTGCCTTTTTCCTTAAAAATTATGATAACAACTACAATGCAAAACAGTGATTGCCATCATTCCATTTTCTGTTTCCAAATTAGTGCTCTTTGATCACATTCCGTGAATTTTGAAATGAAGTGTTATTCATTTTTTCCCTAACAGTTGAGGTTTTTATTTACTATTTGCTTCAAAAGAAGTTTAGGAAAGTGTTTTAACTATCTGAGGTGTTTGAGGTAGTTTTTATGTTTGATTTTTAAATTAGATTGTAGTTATTGAATGTGATATATACTCTTTATATTTTAAAGAATTTATTGATTTTTTTCCTTGTGGCCAAAAATGTGATAAAATTTGATTAATGTTTCATGGGTACCTGAAAAGAAAATGCATGTTTTTTTCAGAGTACTGGGTTCAGGGTCAACTTTTATTAATTTTCTTTTCTTCAGCTCTCTTATGTCATTTTTGATTATTAAATTTTTTTTAAACGTTTATTTATTTTTGAGACAGAGAGAGACAGCGCATGAATGAGGGAGGGGCAGAGAGAGAGAGAGGGAGACACAGAATCGGAAGTAGGCTCCAGGCTCCGAGCCACCAGCCCAGAGCCTGTCGCAGGGCTCGAACTCACGACCGCAAGCTCGTGACCTGAGTTGAAGTCGGACGCTTAACCGACTGAGCCACCCAGGTGCCCCTGTCATTTTTGATTATTGTTAATCACATAAAGAATGAGAGCTGTGTTAAAACTTCTTGCTACTTGTACCTATTCTTGCATACCCAGATGTTTTTACCCCATATATTTTGTTACTATGATTTCAACTCATAGATAAACCATAGTTATGTCTTGTTACTGTATGTTGTAACTTTCACCATTATAAAGATATGTTCTACTTTGTACTTAATATTAACTTTATTATTTCACCTTTAAAAATAATATGGTACCTCTTGCATATTTAGCCATGTGCATCATGTATTATTTAATCCCAACAAGGAAGCCTCAATTGTTGGATACATGGTACTGTAATATTTGTTGTATAAATAAATGAATACAAATGAATTTCCTGGGTTATGCACATGGCACCTCCAGTTTACTGTTTCACCTAAGGACAGGCACAAGGGCAAAACTATGGAAACGTTTCTCTGCAGTTAACTTTTTGAAAACCTCCCTATGATAACCCATAGTTTATCACAGAAGATTATCTAAACTTTTCAAGTTAGTACTTTGGGTCAATATGTGTTCTGTATTCACAGATGACTTTTGTTTGAAGTTTAATTTATTTTATCTTCCTAAATTCAACAAGCTTAAGGTGTTAAAATATTCACAGTCTTGATTTATAATCAGTATTCAAAAAAGTCCCATATAACAATGTTGTCCCAAGTGGGAGGTAAGGCCAATATTTGTATTGAACTTTAGTCCTTTACATTCACAATATGTTTTACTATTTATTTTTTATTTCTTCAGTCAGTACTCTCATGTGTAATATTATTTGCCTAAGAACTTATTTAGTAGCATTCAAACATTCAAATATATCTCAAACCTGGGAATACTCATTATTGCTCAGCTTGATCAAAGTATAATTTTGTCCCTAGATATTATTACTGTCAAGTGATGAGGCATGTCTTTGAAAACTCCTTTTACTTCATTTTCAAAATAAAATTAGAAATCTCTTAGGATACTCTTCCTTTCACATTTTGATGTCATAATGTGTGCTTTTTTTTCCTTACATATTTTATTTGAAATTAAGTATCAATATTATTAGATATAAACAGTTTTGATTTAAAATATAATTAGAAATACCACAATTTTCTGTTAAATTTGGGCATATGTTAAAACGAAAATCTCTCCACAGTAACTTATAATAGAACAGTTGACCACCACCTGTAATTACTTTTATATTTATAGTTACTTTTAGTTTAAAATTATTTGTATTTTAAGTACAATCCATTTAATCTAGGGATTAACATATCTAGTTTATCAATCGAGAAGATGAGATTATCATATCAAACTGAGGTTATGAATACAACCTAGTAGTGAGAGATTTAGTGGCTATGAGACTTGAGTGGACCTTCAAGGTCCTTCTGCTTTGCTCAAACACCCATTATAGATAGTCTTCGCTTCTTATTTTAGGGACTTTCTAAATCACCTAAGGCTCAAAAACTGAATGAATTCCATTTCATTTCTGGTCATGTCCCCTGAAACTGATACTTGTTTAAATTGTTTCATTTTAATTAGTTGGAGTATGGAAACATATTTTAATAGTTCTTTCAAATAATTATGGGTTTCTTTTACACTCAAAAACTGATGGTTTCTTAAAGATTAGCTATAATAGGAAATTTGATGTCATACCAATGAAGTTTTTTTACTCTTTTTCATTGATCTACCTTCTGCTTTTTTTCCCAGTTTTATTGAGATATAAGTGACATAGAACATTGTATTAGTTTAAGATGTATTCACATAATGATTTTATATACGTTTATATTGTAAAATGATTCCCACAGTAAATTTAGCTAATACCGATCATTCTATAGTTACAACTTTTTTCTTGTGTTGGGAACTTTTAAGATCTACTTTCTTAGCAACTTTCAAATAAAAAATGCAGTATTGTTAACTATAGTCACCATGCTGTACTTTCTCCATCCCCTACCTCTAGCAAAACCATTCTGTTCTGTTTCTATGAATTCAGTTTGTTTTTTAGATTCCACATATCAGTGAGATCTTATGGTATTTGCCATGCTCTCTCTGAATTATTTCACTTCAAGTTGTTTTTAAGTGTCATTACACTGTCTCACTTATGGAACTCTGGAACAGCTTGGGTCTGCTTTGATTTGATTAAACAGGTCAGTGTGACCAGAACAGCCCCATTTTTGGGGGTACATTTACTAATGGTTGAGAACCATATTGTTGGGTATTACAGAGAAGTTTCCAAACTCTCCTCCCGCCACCCTTCTTAATGGCACAGAATCTAAATTTTAGTTTTATGTTTGTGGAAGTGTATCTTTAAAATTCCTACAGACATAGTTAACACTTTTCTTTGTAAAGGTGCTCAGGGTAGACTCAAGGTTGTAATCTAGTGCTGACAGTCTTTTTTTTTTTTTTTCGTAAGGACCCAATTCATTTGAGAAAAGAGGATAGTCATATTTAGGCCAAATAATTGGTTCAAATGCAATTTTAATGAAAAGGAGCTATGGCCCAATTTCTTTTCTGACTCAGGGAATTTCACTCTGAGAGCAGTTTGAAGATTTACAAAAACTTTCCTTCTGTCTCTCTGTCTCCCTACATATGTATCAATATGTGTATGCATATCTATTTACATATGTCTATATAAATATATATGCATATCTCTACTTTTCTATATCTATATATCTCTAGACTTATTTTAATAATTAAAATTTTTTTAAATTTATTTTTGAGAGAGAAAGAGAGACAGAGAGACAGAGCGTGAACAGGGGAGGGGCAGAGAGAGAGGGAGACACAGAATCCAAAGGAGGCTCCAGGCTCTAAGCTGTCAGCACAGAGCCCATCATGGGGCTTGAACCCACAAACCGTGAGATTGTCTTGAGCCAAAGCCAGATGCTTAACTGACTGAGCCATCCAGGGGCCCCTCTATAGACTTATTTAACATCAAATATATATAATAGAGAAGTCAAAATTCTGATAACCTCATGGAATGACAGTTTAGTTAAGCAACCCAGGCAGTGGATTCTGAGTTTGAAGTATTGTAGAGTTAACAATGCATTTTGCCCCTGGTGATTTTTATTGTTGTATTTACTCTTTTCTTTACCTAAAAAAGGAGAATTTTAATAGAAATTTTTTTATTATATTTATTTATTAATATAAATTATTTAATTTGAAGGCCTTCCTTTAGTCTCATTTTGACATATGGAGAACAGAATTATTATTATAGCAAACGCTCAGTAAATGTGGCTGCTTTCATTATTCATATTTTCTTGATGTTCTGGAAATGTACTTAGAACATTAAATATAAATTTAAAGTTCTCTTCTTCCTTTCAGCTTTCTGCCTTTCTGAGCAAGTTTCATCTCAAAATACTTTGGCTTCTGTCACTCTGAGTGACAATTGAACCGAAAATGTTTGCTCTTGGTAAAATGGAGGTAAATTGTCATATTTTCCACTTTCCACTTTTAATTTCACCCCAAATTCATAGCCAAGATTGGAGTAATGTCTCTAGGGTAATGTTTTCAGTTTGTATTCAGCAAAGCTGAATATCAGTCATTCAGTTTGTTCTTGTTAGTCTTCCTCTTGGATTTGGAGTGATTCTGTTTGCCTACAGAATCATCAGATTTGGCATTGCTTGCTTGTTTACCATTGGTCATTAGAAATTATCTGCTAGTGTTCTCTTCCGTCCACAGTTAGGAAAGGAATGAAATGAAATTGGCCTGAAAGAATTGATCATCAGGAGTTCTATTTCCAACATTTTTCCAAAAACTATTCAGGTCATACCCATAACAGGTAAGGATTTCAGGCCTGATTTTAGTGCCTTGAAGTGACACTAACATATTGAGAGGCCCATAGGACAGATACCCACTGTTTCAATTTTTCTCTCTAAATTGTAGAATGTTAGACTTAGACATGTAATGTCTATAAAGTGTTGGATCATAGAAATATATTTTAAAAGCATTTCAAACCACTGGTTCAGAAATGTGCTGAATTTTAGATAATCCCTTACAATTTATAATATATGATACAAAAATGAGTTCCAGTTTTTAATGATTTGTTATGGCTAAAATCTGAATGCTAGATAATATATTAAACTTACAGCCATGGATGCCTAGTTAATGTGCCTTTGTAATAGAACAAACAGAAATTGACAACAGTGTGCTCAGTAAATTGTAGCCGGGAAAGACCGTGAAAGATTGACAGGAAGTGTGCCGCTCATCGTGTTTGTTGCAGTATATGCCAGAACTCTCTGTTGAATGATATCCTCAGTTGGCATACGTGAGAACTGTATTTGGATCTTCATTACACAAAACCTAGAAAGAGATGAAGTATAATTCTCAAAATAAGTATAAAAACCTTACCTTTTAAAGCTTTATAACGGAATTCAGCTTTACAAGGTCCATTTCTGTTAGGGTTCTTGGCACTCAGAGTATTACACTGAGATCTTAGAATTGACATGACGCCTTACTTTCTGGCTATTTCTAGTTTAAACAACCCACCAGCTTGTTCAAGACATTGGACATAGGAAAGGCCCTTTAACAATTTATTTGGGAAAGATGTTCAAACCCAGTTTGTCCTTTCTCTATGATGAAGTGCTTCTTTAAATTCAATTACCGAGACTTAAGTAGCCCTTAAATGACTGACAACACAATTATTAACCACATTTTAAAAGCTAAGGGCATTGTAGATTTCAGATGGGAACATTTTTAATGCCTTGAATCAATGCTAGATGGTCACATCATCTCACATCCTTTTCTTGGGGGGGAGGTAAGGTAACAATTTTATTTTGTGTAGCAGAAAATTTACTGTGGTTCACTTATAATGGATCAAGAAACATCTGCAGTATGGTGCATCTAGATTAGTAAACCTGTAATTTAGGACTGAAAATATCGATTGCATTTTTCTGCTCTTGCACTTTCTGCTTTCCCTTCTCGATAGTTTCTTACTCATTATATTTAATTTAGGCAAGGTTACAGTCACTGAAGGGTGGAGTAAACTGCTATCTTCAGAGACAGCATTATGGGGTGAACTCATTTCCTCTCTACTGCAATTATTTATGTTTAAACAATATTTCGTCCTCCGGAAAGATTTCAGATTCATGCAAAGATAATTAGGAGTTATATGCATTCTGTTTTCTCCTAAAAATTTATCATTAAGAAATTTAGACTAGGGGCGCCTGGGTGGCGCAGTCGGTTAAGCGTCCGACTGCAGCCAGGTCACGATCTCACGGTCCGTGAGTTCGAGCCCCGCGTCAGGCTCTGGGCTGATGGCTCAGAGCCTGGAGCCTGTTTCCGATTCTGTGTCTCCCTCTCTCTCTGCCCCTCCCCCGTTCATGCTCTGTCTCTCTCTGTCCCAAAAATAAATAAACGTTGAAAAAAAAAAAAAAAAGAAAAGAAAAGAAATTTAGACTAAACCATTTTTAATTGCTTTGGATAGAACTTTTAAATATAGTTTTTAAATATAGTCAAACCATGCAGAGACAATATTTTAAAGATCTTTTAGCTTGAACTAACAAAACATAAATGAGTGGCATTGCTGTGTATGATTAGGAGTGTGTCTGATTAAAAGAACATGGAGATATGGGAATAAACATACTAAGAGAGAAGAATTAAATGCTTGAATAAAGTAATATATACAAAAATAAAACATGATTTGGCTGGGAACCAGGAGACTTAAAATTACAGCCTTGCCCTAGTGAATTTTCCTCTCTTGGTCTCCGTTTCCTCATGTCCAAAAGCCCAGATTAGGCAATTGTGTTGGTTATTTCTAGCTTCATTTCTGTGATAGCAAAAGGTAACCAAGTGATGGAAGGTTTGGATGTCTTGAGTTATTTTTGTTTTTAGAGGAACAATGCTGCTAAGCAAAAATATTTTTTAGAGAAAGAGGTGTAGACCACTGACTATTGACCATTGCACTTTTATATATAATCTTTTTAATGTTTTTATTTTATTTTTTATTTTTGAGACAGAGCATGAGCAGGGGAGGGGCAGAGAGAGAGGGAGACACAGAATCTGAAACAGGCTGCAGGCTCTGAGCTGTCAGCACAGAGCCTGATGTGGGGCTCGAACCCACGGACTGTGAGATCATGACCTGAGCCGAAATCAGACGCTCAACCAACTGAGCCACCCAGGTGCCCCTTTATATAATCTTAAAATGGTATGTAGAATAAGAGTTATCATATGTGCTAAATTCTAAGACAGTGATTCTCAGAAAGTAGGATCTATGGATCCCGAGGGAATCCTGAGATTCAGGGATCCCCAAGGTCAAAACTGTATTTATAATAATACTAAGACATTATTCGTTATTTAGCATTTGGAATTTGCCATAATGGTACACAAACAATAGCAGGTAAAACCACTGGTGCTTTGGTACAAATCAGTGCAGCAGCAGCAAACTGTACAGGTAGATAGATGTATTCTTAACCACTTTGCACTCATGGTTCAAAAAAAGAAAAAAGGCTTCCATTTCTACATACAAAGAGTTTGGAAGTCACCACTCCATCCTGAATGACAATAAAATGCTCAAAACACTAAAACGTTAACAAAGTTCCTACTAAGATTGGAGAGACAGATAGGGAAATACAGGAAATCATGACTTACTGGAGCAGAGACTCAAAAGTAGAAACCAGAGCCAGGGTAGTATGAGATAATAGCAGAAAATATTTACTTATATTTTCTATTTCTATTTCTATTTCTATTTCTATTTCTATTTCTATTTCTATTTCTATTTCTATTTCTATTTCTATTTCTCTTTATTTATATTTATATTTATATTTATATTTATATTTATATTTATATTTATATTTACATTTATTATATAAAATCTGTCCCCTGTTCCTAGCAGAGAGCTCCTGAAAATCTTACAATTTTCTGAGTGATAAGAAATCTAGGAGCATCTCTTTTTCTAATATTGGTCCTTTGACCTCTGTTCCCGACACAGAGTTCCTTTTACCCTTGTAGTTTCCTGTTGACAGGAGTGTCTTTTGCTTTAATGAGGTGACTTTAGATAAGGGCTAGTCACAGGAAAGACCACACCATGATTAGAAGCTTGGAATTTTCAGCTCCGCCCCCTATTCTCTTAAGAAGGGAGAAAGACTAAAAGTGGAGTTAGTGATTAGTCATGCCTACCTGATAAAGTCTGCATAAAATTCCCAAAGCATGGGGTTTGGAGAACTAGGTTGGTAAACACATGGAAATGCTAGAAGAGTGGTACATTTGGAGAGGGCATTGAACACCTGCTTGTGTCTGAGAATTGTTGGTGTGGGGACAAACCACCAACATTGGTGACCAGAAATGTCAAATTAGATTTTTCGGTGTGTAAAAATAAAGGAGACACATAGGATGTTATTCCTGAGGGAATATAGGAAGGAAAAAACTAAGTTCTTTTACAGGTAGGAAAACCTGAACTGTAATTGACAAATTTCTGGAGGCTCTATGTGGACAACTCTGAGTGTTAAAAACTCCAGGGGAACCCAGGCATAGGGAGAACCTCCCAGTATTGCGACATTTACCTCCAGGAGTGCAACCAGGTTCTCACAGTAAATATCCTCTCATGCTCTGTCTTGGGGAAGGGGAAAAGGAAGAGTTTTGAAATATAGCACAGCACTCTGTTCTTTTTAACAAGGCCTACCTTCAGGAGAAACTAGTTAACGAGAGCCTAACCTGATGGGGTTATTATCAAAACCTAACTGATTTGGGGAAGGGTAATACCCAACTTCAGTTCCCTCGAGCTTTCCACATGGGAGGAAAGAAATATCCAATACCAGCCCATTCTAGCAATTCTGTCTCACCCAGGGCAGGAGAAAAAAACAACTAAGAAGCACTTCTGACATTCACAGAACAGAAGCATAGGCTCACTAAAAGACAGACAAAATCATGGGACTACAGGTTGCTTCCCCTGCCCTGGTACCTTATAACCACTTACTAATGGCCTTTTTATAGCAGTTCCTTTACCCAACACATCATGCCTGCTATCAAGAAAAAAATTACAAGACATACTAAAAGGCAAAAAAAAAAAAAAAAAAGAAAAAACCCACAAAATTTGAGGAGACATAGTGAGCATGAGAACCAGACATGACAGGGATGTTGGAATAATCAGACAAGAGTTTAAAACAACCATGATTAAAGTGGTAAGGCCTCTAATGGGTAAAGTAGACAGCAAGCAAGATCAGATGTGCAATATAAATAGAGAGATGGAAATTCTAAGGAAAAAAACAACAACAAAGAGAAATGATAGAGGTAAAACCATTGTATAAAAAATAAAGAATGTCTTTGATGGCCTTATTTGTAGACTGGACACAGCTGAGGAAATTGAATCTCTGAGCTTGAAGTTATGTCATTAGAAACATTAAAAACTGAAATGCAAAAACAAAGACCAAAAAAAAAAAAAAAGGAATATCCAGATACTGTGGGACAACTACAAAAAGCATAACATATGTGGAATGACTAAAAGAAGAAAGAGAGAAAGGAACAGAAGAAATTTTTGAGGCAATAGGGACTGAAAAATTCCCCCAAATAAATGTCAGACTTGAAACCACAGATCTAGGAAGCTCAAAGAATATCAAGCAGGTAAATGACCCATACTCCCCACACCTCCCTAAAGAAAACCCCAACTACACATTGACATATCATTATAAAATTACAGAAAATCAAAGGTAAAGATAAAATCCCTAAAGAAACCAGAGGGAAAAAAATGACAACAATGGTACAAAGGACAAGAGAGAGGAATTAGAATAATTTTGCTATTATAAGGTACTCCCACTACCTATGAAGTGGTATAATGTTATTTGCAAGTGGATTTGGATTAGCTGTACATGTATATTACAAACTTTAGGGAAACCATTAAACAAAGGGAAAAAAGAAGTATAGTTGATATGCTAAGGAAAGAAAAAAATGTGATGTTCATTTAAAACCACAAAAGGCAGAAAAAGAGTGAAAGATAAAAATAAGAACAAAGAATAACAGCAACAACTGAAAAGTAGATATAGTAGGTATTAATCCAACTATATCAGAGTCATTTTGATCATCAGTGGTCTAAATACACCAATGAAAAGACAGATTGTCAGAGTCGATTAAAAAAAACCAGGGCTCTACTTTATACTGTCCACAAGAAACCAACTTTAAATATAAAACCACATGTAGATTAAAAGTAAATGGATGGGGAAACATATACCATGCCAACACTAATTCAAAAGTAGTAGGTGTAGCTATATAAATTCCAGTCAGAGAAAACTTCAAAGCAAGGAAAGTTATAGGAATAAAGGAGGTCATTACATAGTGATAAAGGGATCAGTTCTCCAAGAAGATATAACAGTTGTTAATACAACAACAGGGCATCAAACTACATGAGGCAAATATTAAATTGAATTGTAAGGGAAAATAGGTTAATCCAGTTTTGTGATTGGAGATTTCAACATCCCCTGTCAAAAGTGAGTAGATACAGAAGACAGAAAATCAGTAAGGACGTATTTGAATTTATATAATTGACATCTGTAGACTACATCTGACAACAGCAGAAGACACACTCCGCTCAAGCTCACATGGAATGCTCACCAAGATATAACACATTCTGAGCCACAAAACACACCTTAGAAATAGAAAAGAATAGGAATCACACACAGTATCTACTTTCAGAACTTAATGGAACTAAATTTGAAATCAATAACAAAAAAAAAAAAAAACTGAAAAAAATCCTAAATGCATGGAGAATAAACAACACACTTAAAAAAAATGTTTATTTTCAAGAGAGAAAGACAGAGTGTGAGGCAGGGGGGCGGGGGGAGGTGGGAATCGGGGCAGAGAGATACACACAGAATCCAAAGCAGACTCCGGGCTCTGAGCTGTTGGCACAGAGCCTGATGCGGGGCTCGAACCCACAAACCGTGAGATCATGAGCTGAGCCGAAGTTGGACGCTTAACCAACAACCACCCAGGTGCCCCAAACAACATACTTTTTAAATAACACATGAGTCTCATTGAAGAAATCTCAATAAATTTTAAAATATTTGAATTAAGTGAAAATGAAAACACAGCCTATCAAAATTTGTGGGATGCAGTGAAGGCAGTGCTTAGAGGGAAATTTATAGCATTGAATACATTTTAGAAAATGAGGAAAATATCAAATAAATAAGCTAAGTTTTCACCTTAGGAAACTAGAAAAAGAAGAGGAAATGAAATCCAGAGTAAACAGAAGAAAAAAAATGATAAATATTTGAGCAAAAATAAATGAAAATAAGAAATCAATAGAGAATTGATGAAACCAAAAGCTGATTCTTTGAAAAGACCAGTAAAATTGATAAGCCTCTAGCCAGGCTAAGAAAAAAAGATGGTACAAATTACTAAAACAGAGGGGCGCCTGGGAGGCTCAGTCAGTTGAACGTCTGACTTCAGCTCAGGTCATGATCTCACGGTTCGTGGGTTTGAGTCCCACCTCGGGCTCTGTGCTGACAGCTCGGAGCCTGGAACCTGCTTCAGATTCTGTGTCTCCCTCTCTCTCTGTTCCTCCCCTGCTCTCACTCTGTCTCTCTCTCACTATCTCAAAAATAAATAAAGATTAAAAAAATAAAAAAAACCAAATTACTAAAACAGGAATGAAAGAGGATATACCATTACAGATATTATGGACATTAAAAGGATAATAAAGCCAAAATCTATAAAGAGCTCACCAAACTCCACACCCGAAAAACAAATAACCCAGTGAAGGAATGGGCAGAAAACATGAATAGACACTTCTCTAAAGAAGACATCTGGATGACCAACAGGCACATGAAAAGATGCTCAACGTCGCTCCTCATCAGGGAAATACAAATCAAAACCACACTCAGATATCACCTCACGCCAGTCAGAGTGGCCAAAATGAACAAATCAGGAGACTATAGATGCTGGAGAGGATGTGGAGAAACGGGAACCCTCTTGCACTGTTGGTGGGAATGCAAATTGGTGCAGCCGCTCTGGAAAGCAGTGCGGAGGTTCCTCAGAAAATTAAAAATAGACCTACCCTATGACCCAGCAATAGCACTGCTAGGAATTTATCCAAGGGATACAGGAGTACTGATGCATAGGGGCACTTGTACCCCAATGTTTATAGCAGTACTCTCAACAATAGCCAAATTATGGAAAGAGCCTAAATGTCCATCAACTGATGAATGGATAAAGAAATTGTATATTACAATTGTGTATATACACAATAAAGAATATACACAATATAGAATACACATATTCTATATACACAATATAGAATATACATATTCTATATACACAATAAAGAATATACACAATAAAGAAATTGTATATTACAATTGAGTAATATACACAATTGTGTATATTACATTGTGTATATACACAATGGAGTACTATGTGGCAATGAGAAAGAATGAAATATGGCCCTTTGTAGCAACATGGATGGAACTGGAGAGTGTGATGCTAAGTGAAATAAGCCATACAGAGAAAGACAGATACCATATGGTTTCACTCTTATGTGGATCCTGAGAAACTTAACAGAAACCCATGGGGGGAGGGGAAGGGGGAAAAAAAAAAGAGGTTAGAGTGGAAGAGAGCCAAAGCATAAGAGACTCTTAAAAACTGAGAACAAACTGAGGGTTGATGGAAGGTGGGAGGGAGGGGAGGGTGGGTGATGGGTATTGAGGAGGGCACCTTTTGGGATGAGCGCTGGGTGTTGTATGGAAACCAATTTGACAATAAACTTCATATATTGAAAAAAATAAAAAATAAAAGGATAATAAAGGAATACCATGAACACCTCTGTGTTCACAAATTTGATAAACAAATGAAATGGACAATTCTTAGAAAGATACAATTTGCCGAAACTCACAAGAAAAAATAGACAAATAAGCCTATATCTTTTAAATTGATCAATAGTTAATAACCTTCCAAAGCAGAAAGCACCAGTCTCAGATGGGTTCACTGGTGAATTCTACCAAACATTTAAAGAAAGAGTTATACCACTTTTGTACAGTCTCTTTCAGACGACAGGAGCAGAGGGAATACTTCCTAACTCATTCTATGAGGCCAGTATTATGCTAATACCAAGAACAGACAGATATTACAAGAAAAGATTATAATTTTTTTTAACGTTTATTTATTTTTGAGACAGAGAGAGACAGAGCATGAACGGGGGGAGTGTTAAAGAGAGGGAGACACAGAATCTGAAACAGGCTCCAGGCTCTGAGCTGTCAGCACAGAGCCCAACGCGGGGCTCGAACTCACGGACCGCGAAATCACGACTTGAGCCAAAGTCGGCTGCTTAACCGACTGAGCCACCCAGGAGCCCAGAAGAAAAGATTATAAAGCGGTATCTCTCACATAAGTGCAAAACTATGGAAACAGTGTGAAGATCAGTGGTTTTGAAGAGTTTAGTGTGGAGGAGGGATGAATAGTCAGAACACAGTATTTCTAGGACAGTGAAAATACTCAGTATGATACTACAGTGATGGATACATGGCGTACATTTGTCCAAATTCAGAGAATGTACAACACTAAGAATGAGCCCTAAGGTAAACTGTGGACTTTAGGTAATTATGATGTGTCAATGTAGGTTCGTCAGTTGTAATAAATATGCCACCCTGGATGGGGCTGTGCATGTGTGGGGGCAGGGAGTATATGGGAAATCTTGCTACTTTCATTTTGCCGTGAACCTAAAACTGCTCTAAAAAAATAAAATCTTCAAAACAGGCTGATACCACATCCATAGTGGTCAGTACAAACATGAATAAATATTAATAAAATACTTATACAAACATTAATAAATATTGATAGATAATAAAAACATTAATGAAGTATTAATAAATATTAATCTTTGAGTACACATCTTTGTAACATTCTTTGTGTCAAAATAGGAAGTGCACAAAAAGCAATGTTTCTGCTTACTGAAGTCTAGTGGTGGTTTGAGTCACAAGGTGGCCTAACTGCTCTTCACATGAATTAGCTTTTTTCCAACTCCCTTATATATGTCAGGCTGAATTTCCTACTTATTTTTTAAATGTGTATTTATTTAGTTTTGAGAGAGATCAAGAGCAGGGGAGAGGCAGAAAGAGAGGGAGAGACAGAAAATCCCAAGCAGGCTTCATGCTAACAGCTCAAATGGGGCTGTAACCCACAAACCATGAGATCAGGACCTGAGCTGAAAACCAAGAGTCAGATACTTAACTGACTGAGCCACCCAGGCATCCCAGATTTCCTACATATTCTTTAACCAAAACAACAAATACACGACAGATTGAATTCACAAGAAGATAGTATTTTACTGTTTTCTATCAAGCCCGACATTAAAGAGTTTTACAAAAATGTGAAATAATATTGGTCTTACTAAATTATTTTAAAGTTATTTTTCATAAAAATATGCTATTCTTGTGAACATATTATAGCTTTACTACTGTTATTTTAGATGAATTAATAAGTAAAATTTTTAAAAATTGCTTAGTTTTCATTTTCAAATCTGTTCAGTCAATAGATAGGTAAAACCCACATAAACAAAGCCTCTTAGGGGTCTTCAATAATTTTAAGGATTTAAAGGAGTTGTAAGACAAAAAAAGTTTGAGAACAACTCTTCTATGTGGCCTGAAAATTAATAGCAGCACATCTGATTTGCATTTTTTCCCCCCAGAGATGCCTTTTCTGCAATAAAATTTACCAGCATGTTTCTTGCAGGATAGAATATGAGGAAGAATCATCTTTAAAAAAAAGCTAAGCTTAGGGGCGCCTGGGTGGTTCAGCCGGTTAAGCGCCGGACTTTGGGTCAGGTCATGATCTCACGGTTTGTGAATTCGAGCCCTGCATCAGGTCTGTGCTGTCAGTTTGGAGCCTGGAGCCTGCTTTGGATTCTGTGTCTCCTTCATTCTCTGTCCCCTCCCCTGCTCATGCTGCTCTCTTTGTCTCTCTCTCTCTCAAGATAAACAAACAAACAAACAACCCCCCCTCCAAAAACTAAGCTTTAACTTCTGTCAGAGTCCTGGAGCTGCACAGGGGCCGGTATTTTAAATTTGAGAAGTTTAATGGTGATATTGATGGTACTCATCTTGGAGATTCTTGAGACACCTAGAATGTCTCCTTTTCTGTTGTAGTTTCATTTTTATTTTTTCAGCTTACTTTAAAATCATGAAAGCACCCTGGAAGTTTTCAACAGAGTTATGTATAATGAAAATGGTTATTGCAAGGTGGCATATGAAAGGTAGGGATTATTTCCTTTGATCCGTTAGCAACTCAAAGGAAGTTCAAGGAGGCCCTACACAGAAAGTATATGAACCATTGTAGGAGTTTGCTAAGGCATCAATTTATGTTGGCTCCTGAAATAACATTGAAACAATAATAAAAAATAAAATCAACCAGTGGAAATAGGTGTAACAAATTGTGTAAACGAAGCATAGCATATGCATTATTATAGCTAACTGCATGTGAAATGCACTTAGGCCAGACCTTATTGCTAATTTACCAAATTATACTGTGGAGCTGAGTGAAAGGCAGTAGATTAACAGACTGCTCTGAGCTGGGCAGGATGCAGGGCATGAATGGTGATTTGTTGGTGTGCATGCCATTCCTTACCTCCTGGGAGTCAATGCCGGTTGGGAGCACATCATAAATTATAAACTTGTCCTGTTCTCAGCCAAAGCCTCATGTTTTAGTTTTTCCCTTCCTCTTTTGTTTTTGCAGAGTGGTTTATGATATGCTAAATTAAATTGCACTGGCTGTTCCCTTGATGGAGCTGGAACAATCCCTCATGAATGTTCCCAGGGAAACTGTGGAAGTAGATAAAAAGCCAGTGTGCAGTATGCATGGAGTGTTTTTGAATGGCAAGCTCTGAACTAGGCTCTGTTGGGGAGACTGCAAGAAGGCAGGAGAAACTAGTTTTTCTCCTGCAGGGTCTTGCAGCAAATTAGGGCATCAGGGACACAGCAAAGCCTTAGAAAGTATAGAATTTATAAATTCTTCAAAGGGAATGTATATGATATCAGAGGGGAAGTCACAGAGTAGTATTTGGTAGGCAGGGTATAACACAAAGACTAGGAGGAAATGCTTTTAAAAAGCCTTTAAAATTTTTTGAAATATTTTAAATATACAAAAGAGCTCAGACAATAACTTGATAGTCTTCTTTGTTATCACCGTGCATGTTTTAAAAATGATAATATTTGGCTTTATTCAAACTTTTGTCCCTCTCTGAGCATGTTTTGGTTCCTTTGCAGACACAGGATGATATGGTATGTGATAACTTCTTGTAATTTCTCAGCCCCAAATGCTCTCCTTCACCTCTTTCCCATCTCTGTAAATGCAACATCTTTATCTAGTATGTTGTAGTTATACAAGCAGAACATGGAGTCATTTTTAACATCTCTTTTTTCTTCTATCCTCATATAGAATCCACCCCAAGTCCTGGTGATTTTTTTTTTTTTTTTTTGCCAAAATATCTCCCAGATCCAGTGAGCTCTTTTCAGCTCTGCTATAGCTATGGCTATCAATACTCAACTTACCATTGTGTTTCACCTGCACTGCTACAATAATCTTCCAACTGGTCTAATACCCATCCATGCTTTTTCTCCAAGCTGTTCTCCCCACTGTAGTCGGAATGATCTTTGCGAACCCACACATTTGATCCTTAAACCATTCAGTGGTTGGGGTGCCTGGGTGGTTCAGTTGGTCAAGCCCCGATTTTGGCTCAGGTCATGATCTCGTACTCTGGGAGTTCAAGCCCTGTGTGGGGCTCTGTGCTGACAGCTCAGATCCTGGAGCTTGCTCTCTCTCTTCCCCTCTCCTGCTTGCACTCTGTCTCTCTCTCTCATTCTCAAAAATAAATAAACGCTAAAAAAATTAAAAAAGAAAAACCATTCAGTGGCTTCCCATTACACTTCAGATAAAGATAAAGCTCTTTGTTGTAGATTTTAAGATGCTTTAAAGTCTTACATTTTTAGCATCATCTGGCATTACAGTATCCCTCAAGGGTACTACATATAGTTGTGTATGTTGTGCACTGCATAACTCCAGGAAGCATTTGACACTTTTGATCCTTAAACCATTCAGTGGTTGGAGTGCCTGGGTGGTTCAGTTGGTCAAGCCTCGACTTTGGCTCAGGTCATGATCTCGCACTCTGGGAGTTCAAGCTCTGTGTGGGGCTTGAATTTATTATTTAGTCCACTCAATGAAGCTTCTGCAGTATCAAAATTAACATTCATATGGGAAACACTGCTTCCCACCTCCCCCTACCCCCACCTTTTTTTGTTCTTCAGCTCCTAGCCTTATTTTGTGTTCTCAAATGTATGCTTATTTTTGTTGTTGTTGTTTTTTACCATAAAGTCTTTTACTCTTCTTATTTTGCCTGGAATATTCTTTTATCCTTTTTTTGTTTTATCAAGTTAACCACAAAGCATCTTTCAGATCTCTGCTTAGTCCTTAGTCCTTTAGTTGGGTTAAATATTACTTTATTACACTTAGTTATATGTCCATATAGCTCTCCTTTATGGCATGTAATTATTTAACTAATATTCATCACTCTCACTACAGTGTGAAAGGTGGGACATTTGTGCAATTAGCTCATCACTACAAGTAGGTGGCAAAGAGAGAGGGTCCACTGGATATTGTCAGTTGATTAATTCACAATGTTTGGACCTCTTTTTTCACATATGAATGTATCATGTATAGTGTTCTACAGTATGCCTTTGCTAATTGCATATTGGTTCACAACACGCATATTCCATGGCTGGCTAATCTCCTCTATTGGATATATTCATTGTTTTCAGTTTTCCAGTATTGTTCATATTGCCTCATTTCATCTTATTAGCCATTAGCTGGATTCAGAGAGAATTATATCTCTCTGATATATGGATTTTGCAAAGAGATATTTGCAAAGATATATTTGGATTTATGCAAAGAGAAGACAAAGCTTTTTAGATGGGGGAAAACATGTTAAAAGGCATAGTTAGGAGTTAGCAAGAGGTTATTAGGGAATCAGAAACAGTTTTGACATGTAATCAAAAGTAAATTTTATAAGAGGAGGAAATGAAGAGAAAAATTACTATTATTGGGAAACCTTGAAGTTTAGAGTGAAGTATTTAGCTTCTTCCATATTGTTAACTTCAACTAAAATGTTTGGATTGGGATGAATACAATAAGTGCAGATACTCATGATTTGATTAACAATATTTTAAATTTTTTCCCCTTTTTTCACAGCATTCCATAATATCATCTTGACTTTTTACCTCTAATTTCCTATTATGTCCAAGTTAGGGCTACATATTGAGAACATCAAAGAAGTAGCTGTAGCATATGTAGCTAATACAGAAATGAAGCTTGGGCTTCTATCACCAGACATCAAATACCAATACTATTATTAGTGAGTGAAACAATGTTAATGTGGTAAAAGATCAGAGTGTACCAATTGGTCAAAGTGGATTAAAATGTCAGGATTTAATGACCATCTATGAATATTAGACTGATGAAAATAGAGGAAGCAGGAATCTCTGGTAATTGATGGGAAAATGTCAGAGGAGATTCATGGCTTTATGCCATAGAAGGTAATGTTGAAAGCTACAGAGGACCAGCTCATAGGGAGGCAGTTCTCTTGCCACTATTTTTTTTCTTTGAACTTGTCTGTTATCACTGGATAACAGTGGTAATTAGAAGGACAGTCTCTTACAGAGTTGTATAAATAAATTGGGGCACATGTTACAAAAATAAACTATAAATGCTTTCATCAGTAAGGGAATTTATTATCTGACATAACTGGAAATCCTGAAGTGGGGTAGGTTATAGAGAATGTTCAGTGTTTCTTTTTTTTTTTTTTTTTTTTTTTTACTTTTTATTTTTTTTTTCAACGTTTATTTATTTTTGGGACAGAGAGAGAGGGAGATACAGAATCGGAAACAGGCTCCAGGCTCTGAGCCATCAGCCCAGAGCCTGACGCGGGGCTCGAACTCAAGGACCGCGAGATCGTGACCTGGCTGAAGTCGTATGCTTAACCGACTGCGCCACCCAGGCACCCCGAGAATGTTCAGTGTTTCAATGATATCATACAGAATCCCTTTTTCTTTTCATTTTTCTGTTCCACTATTCCTGATGCAAAATGGTGGTAGCAATTCCAGGCCCCGCATCTAGACAGGACAAGAAGAGAGAATTTATCTTCTTATGACAGTCAATAAGTACAGAGGAGGTATTTCCTATAATCCCACCCTATAACTACCTAATTATATCTGAAGAGAATTATAAGACTATTCTTGAGCCAAGCCAACTATTGGAAAAGGGATGGGTTTACCATTATTAGCTTAGAACAATTAGGGGTGGTGTTGACATGAGGTAGTCCACCGCAATAAGCAACACAACAAATAAGATGTTATTAAAATGATGCAAATATATAAAGTTATTAGTACCTGGCTAAAGATGACGAATTACGGTAGGGTCAATAAGAATTCATATAGGTAGATTTCTTTGTTGAAAGAGATGTGACTTCAATTTTTATGACTTTTCATAATATAGGTATTTTAATTGTTTCCTAACTTTCATCCTTATAGTTTATTTCTTCACATCTAATCTATCTTCAAATCACTGAGAGAAGAGATTTTTATTTAGTTACTTATTTGTTCTAGGTTCTGGAGATAGAGTAGTATATAAGGCAGTGAAAATTCTGTCTTCACAGAGTCTCTACCTAGTGGCAAGAGGTAGGAAATAAATATATATTAACAATATACCTTTAAATATTGATAATTATCTTAAAAAAAAGAAAAGTCACAACATTACAAAGACACTCAAGTAACTACTTCTGACAGACATTCCCGTAATAGTATATATCGTTGTTATTAAATAAGTTAAAATCTTGTTCAACATTTGGCTGTGTTCAGACTTTGGTTGTGATTGGCATCTGGCCGTGAAGAATTCACGGCATACCAGCACACTGTGGCATATGGAAGGGAAACACTAACTGTGGGAACTTTGGCCAATTGTTTCATCTCTGTGGTCCGATGTCTTCACCACTAAGGTAAGATAATAATACTACCTCCTTTAAGGCATATCTATGAAGATTAAATATCCTTAAAGAGTTTAGAACAATGCCTGACCCATGTAAGTGGAATGGAAGTATGTGTAAAATTAATAAAATTTAATAAAGTAAGTGCATCTTATCAACTAGAAAGAGAAATAACCCTCTGCTTTATTTCTTTTACATTGTAAAATGGACTTGAGATTGTATTTAGTTCAGTGTTCTCATCACATGGGAAGAAATGAAGCTGATTGATGGGGCACTGTTTCAGCCAGAATTAGACTTGAGGTCTTTCTCATGCCTGTTCACCATTCTTTATAGTATTCTTTCTGTCATGATCTTCAGTCACACATGTTTTA